>NW_027315723.1:9803416-10103416 GCF_026437365.1 Eucyclogobius newberryi
GAATATGTTTTCTTTCTTTTTGGCCCATAGTCTTTATTAAACAGTATAGTACAGTGCAAAATGAGGGTGAGAGCAGGGAGTACTCTCACCAAAGTGTCAGAGCCGAGAATCAATCTCACGATCACTTCCATTGTTTATGGCATATGATTATGGCATATTAGCTGCTGCTTAGATCATTCGACCCCTTCTGTTTATCATCGTTCTTCCATCAGTCAAATGGCACTGAATAGGAATCCCTCAGTCTATAACATTAATACGAACAAATTATGTGGCAAATAGTGTAAAAAAAGTCGTTGCTAGGTAACAGTCATGGAATTAACTCTGTGTCGCATCTGCTGCCCACATACATTTTTAACTTCACCGAAAGTGAAAAAATAGGTAAAATGTTTAGTAAAATAATGAATCCAACCTGTTTAACCTGTCACATAGACTTAAATGTGAACAAAAGCAAGCTGGAACACCTTTTTGAAGATCATGTGACACACAGCGACCCTCATCTTCATGCCAATCCTCTGGGTGTTGTAGTAGTACAGATGCTGTAGGACCGTCAGGGCAAACGTGGACAGAGATATGCCAGCTGCGTATGTGAACGCCAACCAGAGACTGTGCTTGTCGCTGGGGTCATAATTCTCAAAGAATAAAATGATTTGTCCCAGTAAAAGTGGCTGGAGGACTTTGATAGTTTCCTGTTTGGGAAAGACAACACATAATCATCAGTAAACTCTAGAAATGATGTTTGGTTCAAACAGTGCAAAAGTGACTAGTAGAATGTAAACATTTTATGAAACATACCAAAGTAAAAACAAAGAGTCCAGACTTTGCAAGCAACGTCCCATAGCATTGAAAAATAACTTTTGTCAGACTGGGCTCACAGAGCTGTTTTTTTGATTTTTTTACTTCGCGGTCCCATAAACTAAAAAAGAAAAGAAAAGATGAATCAATGGTCTTTATTTGTCAAATAATAATACTTTGTTGTAATGTAATGTAATGTAATGTAATGTGCAGTACTTTTGCAGGTCTTTTCCCAGCGTTTCAGAGCGATCCTCTTGAAGAACACTGTACATCTCACTCTCCCCTAGACACTGCTTTTTTCCAAGTTGTAGTAAAGGAGACAGCCAGCTGCAATAGTTAATGATACATTTATTAAACTGGTAAAGTGTTCAGTAAACCGTTTTATTACTCTCTGTATCTATCGAGGCATAATTGAGAGTGGGGAAGTATCAAATAAACACTCCATGTCTCAGAATGAAGAGAATTAGCCATAACGATTAATAATCGAACACAAAATATATATTTTGATTGGAAGAAAAAGTCCTCACATGTTGGATATAACTGGAAGCTGAACCCCATAACAAACAGCCCCACACTTATTTTAATTCTGGATGGAGTTTGTTCCCTCGTGTGGCTGTGTACAGTTTGAATTCTCATGTAACACCAAACTGCAGCAAAGCCTTGATAATTACCAGGGTCTAGTTGTGACTGTATTTAAAGATGAATCGGACATACGTCATTTTGCAGACCAGTTCTCATCAGCCGTAGAACTTACCAGAGGAACAGTCTGGAGAGGCAGCCCGCCTCCGCCAGCGGGCTGCTCCGGCCGGTCATTGTGCGGCTCCTGCGGCCCCGGCTCCTGCGGCCCCGGCTCCTGCGGCCCCGGCTCCTGCGGCTCCTGCAGCTCTAGCTCCAGCAGACGATGGTTAACTGACTGAAGACTTCAGCAAAGTTCGCTCGGTGAACATTGTGACAACACGAGAAGAGCCTGGCGTCCTGCCACTGCGCAGCTGTTCCGGACAGTGGTGCGGCAGCTTCAAGTGCAGAAAACTGCGCCGTGGACGTAACAAATTCAAGCGAAAACATGCAAGTCAATAAACATTAAGTTGTGAAAGTGAATGAGCACGGATTTTGTTAAGTATTAACTAAAATGCACACGCATTTTTAAGGCACGCAATAGTTTACAGGAGCATGGCTTACGTTTGAGTGCGACAGATGCAAATAACACACGAGAAGAGCTTTTAAAGTCTGCGGTTTACAAGGTACGTGAACGCAGCACGCGTGTGTAAAGCAGCAGTTTGAGACACAAGTGCTGGTACTTTCTTCACGTTCAATGAAAGGAGTCACCACGAACACAGAACTATAACAAGATCCTAATATAATAGATCCATGCACACTCACCTCACAACTCTGGCGTTTACTATTAACCTGCATAAACCTGCAGACACGTGCCTGGTACTTAACCAAATCCCTCAGTTCTATTGTTCCGTGCTTTGCGCTGCTGTCTTTAACCTTTAATTCAAATATGCGAAGACATTTGTTTGAAGAGCCAAGAGTAAGTAAAAAAACAGGGATTTGGAGACCCTACAAAGGAGTAACATTTACCCTGCTCTTGCTAATCATGAAGAGTGGTTTGTATGATCTGAGGTCCTTTAGATTGGAAGTGGCAGTTTGCCCAAATATGCTCATTACACAACTTAACAAACAATCGTGTTTTCCCCCTTGTCCAGTAGGTGGTAGTATTGGCCCCATGGATCCTTAGCAAATCGACATTTATTTATAGACATTTATTTATAGACACTTATTTATAGACATTTATTGTAGGCCTGTATTCTTGACTCTCTTTGGCCCACTTGATGCAAAAACTCAGGTTCTAATAATGTGCATGTAGATGTTCAAAGAGTGAAATGCAGTCTGCTCTTGCTTTGAGTCTAAAGCCTGTTGCCAAGTCAAGACCTATTGATCTAAGACTAAAACCAACACTTTAGTTATCTCTTAACTCGTTATAACAGCAGCTCAGACCTCCGCCTGGATTGTGGATGAAAACAGGCGGCTGGATGCTACGGAACAACCTGGAGTCAACTGAAATGACTTGAACTCGTGACTCGGACGCTCCACGAGGCCTCGGATCACGCACTGTCCCGGGGAAAGGAAGGCCTCGTGTTTCTTAGAAGTGCGGCATTTAACAAAACTAAATAAATGCTCCTATCTCCCTCAGACATCACCAGAGCAAAAAAACATGAGCTCACAATAAAGTGCATGAGCTTGGTCTTTGGTTAAAAAAAAAAAAAAAAAGATAATTGACTTTGGACATTTAGACAATTGACATTTCGCAACATCCAGTCAGGCTTTCTCGTCCGTGAAGGCGCCTTTGTTTTATTATTTATTCAATTCAAAACGCCCAAAATCAAAACTGCAGTTGACTGGAGGACAAAGGTTCATTTTCAATGCTATGGGACGTTGTTTGCACAGTCTGGACTCTTTGTTATGGTACTTTGGTATGTTTGATAAAAGTTCTACAGTCTACTTTTCACTTGTGCTTTGTGATTATGTGTTGTCTTTTCCAAACAGGAAGCTATCAAGGGACATCAATATGAATATGATATATATAATAATGTGCTATAATAATATGAATATAAACCACAGACAAAAAAACTGAGAAAAAAAGAAAAACAGTAAGAATAATATTTTATTGTGGAGGCGATTAGATCATTTAGTTTTATGAATATAAAGCCATCCTGATAATGAAATGAGTTATGTGATCAACAGCACTGTCGTTTGTTATTTGAGTACATGTAATAACACATGTCCACATGACCTGAACAGATGGAGAGAAGTTTCGATTTCAGTGCCACTAAAGATGCAGTTGCTTTTTATATTGGCAAACTTGAAGATTGTGTTTTTCGTGTTGTTGTTGTTGAATGTTTTGAAATAGATTTCTCTAACTTTATTTGTTTTGCAAAATAGGGATGAAGACATCCTACTTTTTCTCCAAAGTGTGTGTTCAATTTGAGAGTTTCAGAATGATTTTCCTCTTGGTGAGATTCCATTAAAAAATAATCAGTGACTTCAAATCACTGATTTTTTTAAATTCAGGTGCAAAATAGTTAGATTTTAAATGAGCTTTTATTAAGACGTGAACTCTGGAAGGGTTTAATTTAGAGAATCAGAAGCAGAAAGGGGTTTATTGCCTTTGTGAACAGAAATCACAAATTAGGAACGTGCTTTGTCATTAAGGTGCAACATACAACAATAAATAATAATAGCAGCAGTTAAATTTGATATTTAATGGAAAACATTTTACTTATAAATCTATAAAGTTCACCTTTATCATCAGAAACAAATACAATACCATGATTTCTCAAGTGTAGATATTTCCATGATCCCATTTAATTTCTTTATGAAGGGAGACATCAGGAACATGACCTATAATCTATGCCATTTGCTGGTGAAATGTTGACAAATTAATAAGTAATTTTGCAACGGTGTGATTGTAGCTCATTAAGAACTTTAGTCCTCCAAGATGTTTTGTGGGCTATACATTTAATTCAATTCCCCCCCTTTTTTTTTAAACTATTTAATTTTAAACGTGTGATATATGAGAACTAAGAAAATGTATCAACTCCAGCCACCTTCTTATCTGAAACAACAGCTTATTTTTTATGGTAAAGTTTGTTTTTATGTTGTTGATGTATTTACAGAATGAGTCATTAACACCGAATAGATTAAACACATCTTTAAATACATTAATCTTTCATTAAAAGCACTCTCTTTAGCCACATGTTGAGACTTGAGTTGATATTGATATTGAGTTTGTATTAAAGGTTTAAAGTTGCCTTGAGCGATGTTTTTGATATGTATAAACACCCAGTACTTGACAGTATTTTTAATGGGAACATCGCAGCAATTGGTTGGATCACTTTCCACATTAAGATATTAAATTAGAGGTATTGAGTTTCAGGCCTGAGGTAGAGAAATCTGTTGTGGCTTGTTACGCTTTAGGAACTTGTGACTTATCCTTAAGAAACAATAAAAAAGCACTAATGGGACACCCTTGAGGCCCTCACGGGAAATATTAAATCTTTGAGAGACATTCGGGTAAAAACAGAACTGATCTTCTTATACAGCATGCCGATATTATTTAAGTTTTTGCATTATAAATGATATGCTCAATAGAGTCAAACGCCTTGAGCAAATCCAAAAAAAAAAAACAATAGTCCTTCTGAGTTTATATGATCAGAATAGTCTATTAGGTCAAGAATCAGACGTTGGAACTTATGTGTCAATTTGACATGAATCCATTTTATTTTGGCTAATGATTTAATTTAAATATTGTTTGAATTGTTGACAAATATTTAATTAAACATTTTATAATCTATATTTAATAAAGAGGTTGGTCTCAATTATTGATTTGTCCTTGCCAGCTTTATGTATCAATGATATGATTCCTCTCTTCAATGTTGTTGACTTTTCTTGTCTATTGATGTATCTCTTAACACCATTTTTTTTAATTCTACTGTAAACCCATCATTTCCTGGGAGTGTCCTTTGTTTCATGGATTTAATATTGGTTCATTTCTGACAGCTGTATTTCAGTTCCATAAGTTTCTTTATTTCTCATGTTTGTCCTGTGAATTGTTTGACGTGTTCTATATTTACAAAGACATTTTGCAGCATTATACTTTGAATCTACAGGTTGAGATGAAATGAGATGGAGGAAAAGTTTCCATCTATATCCAAGCTTACAATAGTATTACACTTTCTGTTAAGTTTTTCCAAGCAAAAAAAGAATAACCATGATAAATGCCCCTTTGGCCAAGTTAACCTTTGTCTGTCTTGGAGATAATCTGTCCATATTATCATTAGCGCATCAATGTCTCCCCCAATACCAAACGTCTCCATGGAGATGTTTTCGGCTCTGCCTGAAATGTTTCACAGCATTAAACATGTCCATCTTAACCATAAAAAAATGCACAGTAATCCTGCCCAAAGTGACCAGAGTCAGAACTTGAATCAGCCGCTTGCAACAGAAGATTGTGGATTGGTTTTAATGTCTGTTTCTCTGCTCACACAATCTGTTCACCTCATGTCACCTTTGAAGGATGTTGGGTTTAAAGAATGAAACAGTCAAGTGCATGTCCAAAGCAGGATTCAAATCCCCATCTTCACTGTGCAAGTCAACCAGTTACACCATCAGAGCAGTGAGATGACTTACAGTGCTGTCAGAAGTTACCTGATGTTTGCTGAAAGACTGAATGTTGACCTAATGATTCAATGAGTCCTTCTTCTCTCATCTCATTGAACACTTTTCAATCAATCATCTGGAAATGGAAAAAATATGGCACAACTACAAATCTACTAAGATGTGGCCATCCATCAAAACATACAGGCTGAAAAAAGAGGCCCATGGATACTCTGGAGGAGGTGCAGAGATCCACAGCTCAGTTTGACTGGGGATCTGCACACAGGACAACTACTGTAGTCATGCACTAGACACACCTGGCCTTTATGGAAGAAAACCATTATTTTAAAACGGCAATAAGAAGTCCTGTTTGCAGTTTACCAGACGCCACGTGGGGGACACAGCAAACATGGAAAAAGGTGCTCTGGCCTGATTTCGGCAAGTTTTGACCAAAAGCTGTGTGGAAACAAACACATAAATCTGAACATCATCTCCACTGTCAAACATGGTGGTGTGACATCATGCTGTGGGGCTGCTTTTCTTCAGCAGGGACAGGGAAGCTAATCAGAGTTGATGTGGAAGATGGAGGGAGCCAAATACAGGGCAATCTTGGAAGAAGACAGTTTGGCGTCCGCAAAAGACCTGAGACTGGGACATAGGTTCACCTTCAGCAGGAAAATGTCCCTAAACATAAAACCAGAGCTACAATGGAATGGTTTAAAACAAAACATATCCATGTGTTAGAATGGCCCAGTCACAATCCAGACATAAATCCAATCGAGAATCTGTGGCAAGATCTGTGAACTGCTGTTCGCACACGCTTACCATCAAATCTAGCTGAGCGTGAGTTGTTTTGTACAGAAGAGTGTCAGTCGGTGTGTGGTAGACCACCCCAGAAGACTTGAAGGGATAATTGCAGCGAAAGGTGGTTTCAAAGTATTGACTTTGACTGAATATTATGCACACTGTACTTTTCAGGGTTTTTTTCCTTCCCAATATTATCATGTATAATCTTCCTTCCACTTCACAATTGTGTGCCGCTTTGTGTTGCTCTTTCACAAAAAAAGCCAATACAATTTATTGTTTGGGTCCCAGGGGAAGGAATACTTTTTAAGCCAGAATACTTTGGAGTTCTTATCGGCCTACCTCAGTGTAACTCAATGAATGTGTTCCCCAGAGGATGCCCCAGTATTTCAGAAAAGTTCAGAGTTCAGTTCTGACTCTTTTGTTGCACTGAGAGCAAAAGTTAAAATGGTTAAACTAATATAAAATAAAACAAAGAAGTTTTAAAAAAAAAGTTTAAGGAATACATCAAGAAAGTTAAGGAAAAAAAAGTGAGGATGTAGGTAAAATGCACCATCTGCTGGTTCTTTGTATTTACAGCAGAAAAGGGTATTCTAGAGGAAACCATAAGTGTAATCTTGTGTAATTTTAAGATTCAGATTCAGATGTGACCCATGGCATAATCAGTCCAGATGTAAAAGGGGTTGAATCGGTAATTTACAGTCAAAGGGTTGAAGACTTTAAACCCGTCAAAATCAGCAGAGGCAAAAACACTTTGCCTGGAGGCTCGATCTGCGGGAATCTACGGACATTATTGAATCCACATATTATGAGACCCGACTGGTAATATGTGGATTCACAATTATTGATCTGTCTGCTGTTAAGTTGCCGTTTGTCGTCACCATGGTTGCGTCCCGGGCCACAGCTGCAGCGTCACATCTTGTTTACACCAGGGGCCACAGCCATGTCTGACCTAGTTGTTGAAAAGCCCTAAGGGGGCAAGTCACAACAGGAAAAGCAACACGTGAAATTTAACTACTTTAACCATACTCTCGGCGGCAGAGAAAAGGGCCCTCACAAAACAAATGACACAAATTATATCGAGACTCTCCTACTGATTTTACTTCCATGGACTGGACCGACGACCGTTATAATTGACATGCGGAAAATAGGGAAAATGTTTAATAAAATCACATTTGGACCTATTATCTGAAAGTTTAAACAGACTTTTGGACTAAATGGGGCGTTTATTTTGGACCGTATGTGCTTTAATTTGCTCTGGATATCTTCTGTCTTATTTTTTGTCTTTTGCATGGTGCACAATTTTTGCCAAAACAGATAAAATTGAAATAATACGGCAGTAAGACATTTTGCTTGATTAAACATTTATACATCGATCACATCAAATGGCATTCTCATTATGTCCAGGGGGGTCCAATCACAACTTACAAGTCCGTGTTGCATTAGTCCAGCGAAATATTTTAAATCTGTTGGTCCTCTCAGCTGTGTGAAGTTTGATTTTCCAACAAACTGTTAGAGTCATCGGATGGGGTTTTATTTGGTGGTGAACTTAGCAGCTCTTCTATCCTCTGGAGGTCTTTGGTTGTTTCATCCACCCTTGAGCTCACTTTAAGATCTCCAATTAAATCATCGGTTAGCTGCAGCCGGGCCTCCCTAACAACAAAGTGCACAAAACATGTTGTAGTACGAGACTAATTTACAAAGATAATTTTCAATATAATCTGCCCTTACCATTCTGCTAGTTTTAACTCGTACAGTTCTCTGCGCTCTCTTTGTCTCCTCTTGCGAATAGTTTCTCCGGACAGAGACTGCATGCTGATGATCATCAAACCAGCAGGGATCCTGAAAGGTAGTATTTGGAAATGTAGAAAGACTCTGGTTTTAATTGTGTATTATTGTGTCAAAAGAACCCCGACAGTCCTCCTCCTCGGCTTCTACCCTCGCATTGTACTGTGACTCATGTCCAGATGAGGGGACCATTCTAGCCTGAGAACTAGAGCATGATGTGCTTTCCGATTAACTGCCTACTTTGATTGCACTCCCTTCTGCCCCCTGCTTGCACCTGGCAGAGCGGGGCAGTTTGCACAAATCAAATGCTCCAGGTGGCTGGTCACTCAGGCAGACACAAGAGGAAGAGGAGTGGGCCTGATAGGAGAATGAGGCCAACACAAGGAGAGGACTCGGGCTAAGCCAACAACAAGCTGATGATCACAGTTCCTGTCCAAACCAGGCCCTGGAGACTGTTACACATTCCGCGTGCATTATGTGAGCCTGCTCGTGTGTGCGCGCACTCGACTGAAGCGGCCACAGGGATGGTGGAGCCACTGGGATGAGAGGGTGCGAAAATTAACTTTAAGTCTTTGCAGGTCATGGACATGAGCAGCCACACTCATGGATGAAACAGGGAGGGACAGCTGCAGCTTTGGCTGCTCCTTCTCTCCTATAGCCACAGCAGCCTTCTGTGCAGCACATGAGCCCTCTGGCTCCCCCTGCTCCGCTGGAGGTGGAGGGCGGGAGGGGTTCAGCTGGCCCACAGAGGGGCGGCTGGGAGGGCCGCAGCTGGCTACCAGAGGCATACAGGCAAAATGCACAAACATGAGCGAACAGGAATCAAATAGATATATGTGCTTGTTGATAACCGCTTAAAATGCAAACAAGCATTTCTTTTCAAGTGAAATAATTTAAATCATTTTAATGTGTTTTATGAAGTGCTGTGTAACTTTAGACAGTGAAAGAGGCCAGCCTTACCCCAGGACAGCGCCAATGACAGATCCTGCCACCAGCCCCCCCAGACCCAGGTTCAGTCTAAACAGGCCTCCAGTCACAGCTGTGAGGGACAAAAACAACAGAGTTTGTGAAGGGTCATAATCAATTTTAATTCCTACACCATCCACAAGGTGACACTGTAGAACACAGATTGCTTTTAAACCTTTAATAAAAACTTTACAAATAAAAGGTACTCACCTCCAGCAGCTGCAAAGTGGCTGACTGGTGACTTGTCTCTGTACACGGACAGGCCGGTGCTCACAGTGCTAAGTATGAAAACAGGCTAAATCAGAAATAGCACATCAGAGCAAACCAGCTTGAATATTCTTTGTACAGAATATTAAGAGCTGGTTTCTCATAGTAAGCACAAAGCGACTTACTTAAACAACGTAACAAAAGCAGCCACTCTCCAGCTCCATCTCCAGCCGTACCTGACGAATCCTCGGATGGCAGCGTTATGAGCCAAGCGCTGAAAAGAATAAACACATTAAAACAGTCTCCAAACAAACGGTACTGCAGAAGTTCTACTCCACTCACCACAGCTTCGACCCGGCCAGTGTAGATCTCTGCCTGGCTCATTTGGATGTACCGCTTCCTGGCTTCTCGGGCCGCTGGCAGACCACCGTAAAAAAGACCAGCAACAGCCGCAACCGCAGCACTTTTAACCACATTGGTTATCTCCTCTGGATACTGCCGTGTGGGGCTGTGGAGAGCCATAAACAAGGAAAAGGACTCAGAAAATGTGTCTTCATGAATTTCACTGTGTGGCAATAAATGGAACATTTCCATCTCTGGTTTTACATCAGTCAATGGATCATTTGTGCAGAAAAGTTGGGGAAATATAAAAAAAAAAAAAATTCAAGAAGCAGTGGGGAGTAAGGAGTTAATTGGCAAAAACAGATAAATGCCACAAATGCAAAATCTACTTTAGTACAATAAAAAAAAAAAAAATATTATAATTTCTTTGCCATCAACATACACAAATGTCCATCCAAATAATTACAACTGTGTAAATTAGATCAGTTCTTCCTCTGCCTGGAAGAACTGGTTCTCCTCCTGAGTGGGTCCAGCTCCACTGTCTATCTCCCGTCCGTCTCTCCGTCTGAGGGAGTCGGATCTCTCCTTCACTATGAACTCCTCCGGGTTTCTACTTTTTCCCCAAAGAGGTTCGGTAGTTTTTTTGTGGCCAGAAGGAGGGTCTAAGGACAGGGGAGCTTGGGACATTTGTCTAAGGACACGGGATACTGGGACATACCCAAGTCCCTTTGAACATTGTTTAAACTGTTTTTTCACTGTCGCCCCTTGAGGCAACTGCTGTTGTGATTTTGGGAGTTACAAAAATAAATTGAATTTAATTGAAATAGTGCCCTTGTTCAATCCGGAAGTAGAATTATAAGTTTACCCAAAATAAATATATTACCGGCATTTAACATCTTAATGAGAATTATGTTAGCTACGTCTTGAAATTAGTCATATGCACCTAACCATAGTCTAACCTCTTACACAATGCATTCTGAACCAAACAAATAATGTACATATGCAGTTACATTTACATACCATATCTCCAAAAACAACATTAAAGGTACAAGGATTTAATACTGACTGTCTTTCAAACAGATCCTTGATGCGGTCCCATCCAGTATCAGGGAACTCTGGCTTGCCCATGATGGCTGGCAGGGTCCCAGGCACAGAGACGGAGGTAGGGGAGGGCATCTGTGCAGACTGGGCAGTCTCTCCGTCAGCTGCATGGACCCTGGGGAGGGGTAAGCAGAAGAAAACCGCTCTGCCGCTGTGGAGGATGCTCCTCATCATGCCCTGTATTAGACCTATGTACAGTGTACCCTGGGGGCCCGAGTCTGCCCACTGTCTCCAGGGGCCGCAGCACATTAGAGGCCATTCTGGGCGCATCACGCTTCAGCTGGCGTCCGGCTGTGGAGAGGCAGAACACATGGTTGTGGGTTGGAACTTTCCAAACTCTATTCCTAAAACAAATTGCCAGAAGATGAAGAGAAATCTGGCATGGTCCACCTCCTAAACAGCAGATGTTAGATTGAAATGCTCTGCCATAACATATGTAATCTCAAAGTTTGAAACAAGTTTGACACTTTAGAAACCTGCTGTGTTCTTGTCATCTTATGTATACATATAAATGTCTGTCATCTGTATTAAAAGATAACCAAGCCTAATGACATAAATACAATACACTAAAGAGTAGAAAAAGCTTCAGTTGTAGTCATCTGGACTCAGTTTGAAAAAATAGACGTTTCGACTCTCATCCAAGAGTCATTGTCAATAAAAGAATTTAGATCGAGAACTCCGATATTAATACTGTTCTGTGGTAAGACCCGCCCATTGGGCGGAGCCTTCCTGAAGTAGAAAGAGTTGTTTGTTTCAACAGAAACTCCCCCCTTGTATCTACCGAGCTAGCCTATTCAGAATCCTCTTTGTCTTTGTGGGACCCTGGCTCAACCACCCTGAGTACCTGATTAGCATCCGAATGTCCTTGTCCTGGTCCTCTACCTTTCCAGAGGTTCAGTAACCCATTATAAATAACAGGAAGATTAAACCTTAGCCCTCCATTTCTGTTTAAAGAAGATCTTTCTTTTTTAACAAAAATAGCTTCCTTGACTCCTCTTTCAAACCATCTTTTCTCCCTGCTTAAAACCTTCACCTCACCGTCTTCAAACGAGTGATTAGAGGCTTCAAGATGGAGATGCACGGCGCTCTGAGGTCCTGAACTAGTATTTCTTCTGTGCTGATAGAGCCTCTTGTGTAGAGGCTGTTTCGTCTCACCTATGTACCGTTCTTTACAGCTTTCTTCACTGCATTGGATCGAATAAACTACATTGCTCTGTTTTTGAGTCGGCAACTTGTCCTTAGGATGAACCAGTTTTTGTCTTAAAGTGTTTCCTGGTTTAAAATAAACAGGGACTTTGTGTTGTCTAAAAATTCTCTGCAGTTTTTCCGACCACAGAGTGCCGTGCATCTCCATCTTGAAGCCTCTAATCACTCGTTTGAAGACGGTGAGGTGAAGGTTTTAAGCAGGGAGAAAAGATGGTTTGAAAGAGGAGTCAAGGAAGCTATTTTTGTTAAAAAAGAAAGATCTTCTTTAAACAGAAATGGAGGGCTAAGGTTTAATCTTCCTGTTATTTATAATGGGTTACTGAACCCCTGGAAAGGTAGAGGACCAGGACAAGGACATTCGGATGCTAATCAGGTACTCAGGGTGGTTGAGCCAGGGTCTCACAAAGACAAAGAGGACTCTAATAGCCCATTAAGATTCTGAATAGGCTAGCTCGGTAGATACAAGGGGGGAGTTTCTGTTGAAACAAACAACTCTTTCTACTTCAGGAAGGCTCCGCCCAATGGGCGGGTCTTACCACAGAACAGTATTAATATCGGAGTTCCCGATCTGGTTGTTGTTTCAGAGACCGACCGGCTTTGTTCCGGGGAGACTCTTCTTCATCTTCCTCTCCTTCTTTGACGTTAGCCTATAGAATGAAGCCTGAAGAATAAAGCTGTACGGTGGAAGCACCGAGCGTCGGGGAAGGGGAGGAGGATGAAGGGGAGTCTCCCTGGAGTGGAGCCGGTTGGTCTCTGAAACAACAACAACTATTCTAGTCACAAAGACATATCATGACCTCATGGGCTTTGTAACACCAAAGCAATGGAAGGAGTACTTTTACGGACTACGACAGAGTCTGAGGACTACGACAAAGTCTGAGGAATAAAGTCTGGCGGTAATGCAACACTTGGATGCCAACCGCCATAAAACAACAACAACAACAACAACATAAATTCTGTTATTGACAATGACTCTTGGATGAGAGTCGAAACGTCTATTTTTTCAAACTGAGTCCAGATGACTACAACTGAAGCTTTTTCTACTATGGAACACGCCTGGACGAATGAGGGATTACACCGACAAATACACTAAAGACAACTTTTATCTTATTTAAGATTATTTCAGTTGAAGAAGTAAAAGCAAATTGTAAATTTTGCACATAAAACGCCAACTCCAAGTATATTAATATTATGCTAAAAGATAAGAGTTCGTGTTTATGTCTTGATCAGACTGATTCAGAACAGCAACATATGAGCTAATATTTGTTAGTTAATGCAGAGTAATTCACAAAATTGTTGCATTGTAAAACATAACCTCAAATGCATAAGTGATAAGTCAATGTGCATATACATTGTCATTTTAAGTAAATATAAGACACAAAATAACATTGAAGTTAGGATTTCTCCTTGGTCTGAGCTGATGACGTAATCTAAAGCGGCTCTTTACCGTGAAAACATGTCTTACCGCTGAGCGTAGCGTCTTTCCCGACTTTTTATGGATTTAGCGTTTTATTAAAGAATAACATTAGCGTTTGCATGACTGTCCTTTCCACTGACACCGGCGTCTCTCAACAACATGGAAGTCTCATAATAACCCATAACCCCGAACCTCCAGCCGCACGAGCTGAGCTGCGCCTCCTGTGGCCGGAGGACTAAATGTACAGGGAAATGTACATACAAATACTAAATTGTATATAAAAATCACAATATTTTGAACGAGTTTATTTATTCAAAACACAAAATTAAAAATATTCCCTTTGTATATCATACAAAAATCACAGCATTTTGGTCAAATATACATTGTACATACATTATACATGACCTAACTGTAACATGGTACCGGTACAATGAATATTACAACATATTCACTGCAGCATACACATTCAAATTTGAGACAACTATATTGATAAACATAATAGGTGCTCAGTATTGTAATGTTAGTCAAGACTGAGGCAAGACCTGTCCTACACCACAAGGCCCCAGACCAAGACCACTGAGGGAGAAGAGGCAAGACGCAGACCGTGGCCCTTTGACACCATCGCTATCATGTTCTGCATTTATTTGGATTTTACCGTCTCTGGGGCACAAGAATATCACAGTTTTATCAACCGGTTTCAATCTAATAAACGCATATTTATGCTTCAAATAAGCCAAACTGTGTGCTCTGCACCTCTTTCTTGGCCCTCACACACAATTTTAGTATCACTGCTTCAAGCCAACAGCAGTGGCCGTAGTGAAATGTGGTCTCACTCAATGAGAGTCAAACCCCTCGATTGGGTTCAAATTCACTCGAGTTCAAGAGACAAAGACCTTAAAAAAACGGTCTTGAGTCTGGTCTTGTGACAAAGACCAGTCTCAAGTACTACTAACACTTTACATTCTAAATAAAATTCCACACAAAAAGGTACAAAATAAAACTATTGCTATACTGGTCAGTAGAGGGCAGTGTGATGACGTGGTCTGAATTTGAGATGCAGCAAAAAGCAGACTTTATGAAATATTATTCAACATGTCACTGCCACAAAACCAAGGCCTAATTATCATTAAGGCACAAACATTATTGCAGGGATTTGTTTAAGGGTACTATTTTATCTAGCGGCACTGTAAAAAGTTTTTTGTTTTAATGTAGCGGCACATGGAGTACATCTGTTACCTACTGCCCATCTATTCTATCCTCAAAGCTCTGTCTTTCTAAATGGGTTGATAACCTGGTTGTAGCCGTTTCTTTGTTTTGGCTTGTATGTGAGAAGTTTGCTGTACTCGGTGAGAAGTTGTTCCCAGTAACAAGAAATGTCCTTCATCTTTAGGTGGTCCAAGATGAACTGCCTACCTCTAGAACAACAAAGCAAAACCCCAGTGTCATGAAGCATATGAATAATACAACTTACACCTTTGTAGAAAATAATTATCACCTTGAAGCAATATCTTGTGCAATTGCATCGTTCTCTTTAGCAAATTGAAGAAGTTCCCTGGTAACAAAAATATGTTACTAATGGCAGCCAAAATTAACACATATTCCTAAACAATGAAATGTTTGATTGTCATTACTCGACATCTGATAAATCTTGTTTGACTGGTATATAGTGGATCCATGGCTTGAGTTGAGGGTAGAAAAACTCCTGCCATTCATCACCGACATGGAAAACCAGGGAGCCACAGAGGAAGAGGTGTTTGAATCGAAAACTGGCTGCTACTCCCCTGAAGTTAAATAAGTACCTAAAGGACGTAGGACATTTGAATACAATATATTTGTGAAATACAGGGTTATGGTTGAGTGCCTCTTACTTGTATTTGCAGTGATCAACAAGTGGGATTTCTTTGGCTGGAGGTTTACCCAAAGTGTCCTACAACAAGACAAAAGCACAACAGTGATAAATATAGTATATGAAGCAGTAATAGTTCATATATTTTGTCATGTCTGACCTTTTCAGACTTCCAGGCCTGATTTTTGGTGTACTCTGCATCCACTAGCTCAGGTGATTCTCTTGACAACAGAATGAGAGGGTCCCGCTCAGGGCTAGTTCTGAGAAAATGGTGATAGAAATAGCGTATTATGATTATATTTTAGATGCTTTTATTCAAATAAAAAACAGAAATTAAAATAGTTTTAAAGACAAACCGCGAGCCTCTAAAGAAACCCCTGGACTCTTTCTTCTCCCACGGCCACTGTGTCGCAGACCTAAAAGACATGACAAAGACAGCATAGTATTAAGAGAACGGAATTCAAAGGATTTTTAACCTTACTTTTTTAAGTCATCTCTCATCAAATCCCATCGTCCCAAACCAGTGGGGTATATTGGCCACACAGCTGGTCCACCTTCCCAAAAGGTCCAAGCAGGATACATGATGTCATGATAGTCAGTGGTCTGCACACATAAAACAATACTTTTTAAAATCAAATTAAAATAGTTTACTACTACACATACTATCAAAAACCTAACCTTACTGAATGAGAAGACCGGTAGAGTCGGTTGCACCCAGTTTGGCACCTGAGGGTAGTCGCGAACATTTACAACCATCTCTAAATCAGGCAATCCGTCAATCACCTCCAAGATGAAATGTTCCACCCCACTGCATCTACATATAAATACATTTCCACTGTCAAGAGTAATTCAATGCAATAACATGATAATAGTTTGCTTCTACTTACCGGGCAGGAAACATACAGTTGTGTTCCCTGTATAACTTATGTCCAATGATCTGGTAATGTGTGCCAACTCCCTTTTTGACAGTAGAAGTCATGAAATCTTCAGAAATACCGGCTTTAAATGGTCGCAAGTCATCCTGGAGAACACTGCAAGTTCACAAATAATACAGTTATTAAGTAAATCAAGTATTATACGTGGTAATGCATAATAATTTGCGTTTCCTCACCTTGCATGACAACCACAATTATCAGGGTTACAGGGTGTGTGGACTTTGATGGAGTTTGCAATGTTATCCGTAATTACGCTCCAGTTTTTGTCTAAAGTAAAAGGTGCAATGCATCACTAAGTTTCATATATTATGTAGCACAATTCAGTCTTATGTAAAGCCATTCATACAAAAGAAGGTATTAGAACTGGTTTAGCTCTGTACATCCTACATAATTGTTCCCTTGCAACTTTGCCAGACCTGTTTGATGCCGCCTGACACACCTTGGTTGGTTTGAAAATATTAATAAACAAGCTCTACATGCAATGAATCTAAATTAAAATCACCATGCAAGTCCAGTTACCGAGCTAGCACGTTAGCTAGCACGTAAAGTGATGAATGAATGCTCCAACAAAAGTTAGCAGACTCAAGCTACAACACGTTGCTAAGTTTATTGTAGCATCATAAGGTTGAATAAATGTATTTATGAGGCTTATCATTTACCTGAGGCACTACTGACTCCAAAACTAAGAACATGAAGCAGCAGTAAGAGCCATAACAGGAGCTCCATTTTTTTCTTTTTCTTTAAGTCTGCTAGTTTGGTCTGAGTGAGCTAAAACAAAGACACGCTCTGGCGTCTGCTCCTTCTGACTGAATAAATTACCGTAATATCGTTCTAATACGCACTATGAATTTTGTTACCGTAAACTTCAATTAAAGGCTCAAACTCTAATTACGGCGAGATCACTTACTTATTTATAGGCCATAGGCTGTAGCCTGTATCGTTCAAGTTCGCTACACCTGTCACAAGACTAAAAAATGACTTCAAATATAAAATTATCATTGTACCATTAGCTCATGACCAAAAGTTCTCCACTCGCATCGCGCCAGTTTTTTTACGGCGATAACTCAAATGCGGAACTATATTCTCAGCCTGATAGCGCAATATCCCTACGCCTGAATCATTCCGCCTCTGAATCAGCCAATCAGGGGAGAGATTACTACAACAACATCAAACATGGCTGCTCCCGTGGAGCGGCATGTTGTCACTCGAGCCGATAGAAAGTGCTATGAAAATATGGATTACACGTGCATCACACACATTTCATCGGTAGAAAAAGAGCAAACACAACCACAGACTGTTGTCCGCTGGAGGAAGCTGATGACTTGTGCTCGGAAGTGAATAGAAATCGATGGAATAGACCGCGCGTTAGCGGCAGCTGTTTGTGTACACGATGACGACTTCGCCAAACAAAACTATCCTACGTCTTCTGTGGCTTCTTCGGACGGAAATCTTTCTTATTTTCTGGAGAGTAACAAGCCAGGCTTTCACCCTACATGCTTTAGACGTTTCACCCTACATGCTATAGACGTTTCACCCTACATGCTATAGACGTTTCACCCTACATGCTATAGACGTTTCACCCTACATGCTATAGACGTTTCATTGACAAGAAACGAATTACTAGTGCTGAAAAGCTTGCGGCAATACAGTCGGTCTGTGGGCAGCATGGAGAGGGTGAGGATGACGCTTAATCTACCACATCAACTCTGCCACCTTCTCCCAAACGACTGAGATCTACCACAGATGTAAAGACAAAATCATCTAAAAAGTCAAGCGTACTTCCTGCAGTTTGCATCATTTGCAAGAAGGTTGATCGCTGTATCAAAGAGGCTCACAAGACAAAGAAAGATAAATTGGTCGAAGCTGAAACTTTAACTGCTGGTGAGTAGATTATATATTGATTCTTGCATGTGTGTTTTCTCTTGCTCGTGGTAAATAGGACTAATCACAGTGAAATAAGTTGGCCAAAATATACATAGATAAGATAAGATATTCCTTTATTGTCCCACATTGGGAAATTTCATTGATGCAACGCGGGTAGATCCAGATGTAGATACAGAAGAAAAGAACAGATCACTATAGGAATATGTGCCTAGTTTATTACATGTAGGTGTAATGTATGTAAGACTGTATGATGAGAACTTTTGCGATTGTTTACTGATTGTGCTCACCCTTGATTGAAATTCTTTTACTTCTCCTTTACTAGGAAGTTTGGTCAAAGCAGCTGAATCAAGAGCAGATGAATCCATCCTGATGTGTACCAGAGGTAAAGATTGTGTTGCCATTGAAGGCACCTCTATCACAAGAGGTGTTACAAAGAATAGCTTTCTGACAAAGAAGACAAGTGATGAAAGGTAACATTTTGGTAATCAAATAAAATATATATATATATTTCCATATATTTAGATAAATTCATCATTTCATTGAAAATTATTGTAATGACTACACGATAATTTTAAAGACGTTTGAATCAAAGCAAATTTCTGTTTGTAGTGAGCTAGTATATTTCTGACCAATCACTGCATTTCCTTGCTTTATACAGGTGACCTAAAGTCTGGGAGTACGGCGATGCATATACAGCATTCTGTGACACTGTCATCCGGACACAACTGATTGAAAACCAGGAAATCCTCAGAATGAAGATGCTCTTGTCCCTGTTCCAGAAATTCATCAAAAAACACCCAGGTCATGGAAGTTACCGGTAATTAAATTATTCTTATTGTTTATGAAAGAAAACAATAGAAGATCAGATAAACATCACAGCTATGTTTATTCATGAAATTTCATTCAAGATCAAACCAATCCTGTTAGCTACAGGAGTCTACATATTTCCATTCATTTTATTTATTTATACAGGGAAAACCCAATGAGAAAAGTGGTTACCCTGTTAAAACACAACACAAAATAAACAGCAAACATAGGATACTAAAACACAAATAAAATAATTCTAAAACACAAATAAAATAGTAATCTATCAATACTGAATTTCTATTCCTTCTCTAATTTTTACAGATCCGATCTTCTGAAGAAGAGATTACAGCGAGACTTCCCACAGCTGAATTTCCACAAACCACCAAGAAGAAACCTGAGTGAAATGGTTTCCACGGAGACTACAGGACTTCTCCACCAGGATTTTTCAACTGAAACTGATATGTCAGTTTCTGAGATGTCATGTAGTGATGGAGAAATGGTGCCAGAAAGTGGTAAAGATGCTGCACTGCGAGAGCTCTCAAGGACAGTTTACAGTGCAGGTGTATTACTGAAACAAGCGGTCAAGAGTGCCTCTAATATGGATGAAACAAGCGGTCAAGAGTGCCCCTAGTATGGATGAAACAAGCGGTCAAGAGTGCCCCTAGTATGGATGAAACAAGCGGTCAAGAGTGCCCCTAGTATGGATGAAATAAGCGGTCAAGAGTGCCCCTAGTATGGATGAAACAAGCGGTCAAGAGTGCCCCTAGTATCACTGAAACAAGCGGTCAAGAGTGCCCCTAGTATGGATGAAACAAGCGGTCAAGAGTGCCCCTAGTATGGATGTAAATCTGCCTCCTACACAAGAGGATCTAAATGTTTCCTCTGCCAGAAAGATTGTGCCAATTGAACTTTATAACTTACTAGCTTGGTGTGTAGGTGCTAGTGATAAATTGACATTGTCTAACATGGTAATGTATCCGAGGAGGTTGATCTTTGTTTACTGTCAATTTGCCAAGATATATATTTGTCCTCAAAAGGTAAAAATCAAACCAGTGTTGTACTTACACATTTTGACATCAATCATACTTATATCATTCCTCTGTTTGTATGTATATCCTATTCTGCAGAAAGTTTGCCTTACACTAGATCGAAAGATACACATGTCAATTAGCCTGTTTATCACAATGTAAATACTGCTTTTATGATTGTAATTATTTGTTCATATTGAAAATACATTACATAAAATTTTATCCGTTCTATAGAATAAAACTTTTACCAATAGCCTATGTTTTCTTTCTTCAAATGGGCAACTGGTGTTGAAAGGGTTAAAATACTACTTTTAGATTATGTTTTTATAGTGTAGTATGAATCAAGACTAGAGAATTTGTAATTGTTGAAGCATTCAGTTGAATACTAAATGTGGAGTAAGAGTTTTCAAGTGCGTAACGATAACATGCAAAATTGTTAAAACAGTTTTTTTAACTTACGTTTGCTCTTAAACTAAAGCACCCAGAGTCACAACACTTTACATCCTCCAAGAAAGTAGTTATGTCTCTGAGAATCTGAATTTCTGAAGTAATCAATCAAAGAATGAAAAAAATAAGAAGGTATGAAGATGGGTGTACACCCCAATTTGTCACATATTTGGGTAAACTGGTAACTTCGACACCTATTTTCTCAAATACTGGCAGAAATCATGCGGAGAACTTTTTCCCCCAGCTCAAGTACATCTTTGAGATTGGAAAACCACTTTTGAAAAGTAGTCTTGATGTGGTGGAGCGAAATTCATTTTCTAGCCACATTCTGAGTTACAGCCTATGGCCTATTACCTATTTTTTAAGTCAGTTAGCTTGTTCAACAAATTTCACCTGGCTCACTCAGCTTTCATTTTATCAATGTACATTGTAACTTCAAAGGAGGCTTTCTCAAAATTAATTTTTAAAGTCTATATGACAGGTTCTCCTGTTTTAAATTATGACTTAGTTTGGTAGGATAGCACCTGTGGTAAATATTTACCATAGTTTTACTCCTGTTAAATTGCAGTTTGTGAAGACATTTGGAAAAATAAGAGAGATAAAATTACAGGAAGTAGCTCTGAGTTATAAAACAGAATCCTTCTACCTATGTCATGTGCCATGTGCCATGTTGTTGTTGTTGTGTTTTTTGTTGTTGTTGTTGTTGTTGTTGTTGTGTTAGCGAGAGAGAAAGAAAGCCCATGTACCACATTAAAAAAACACAGAGACAATTACACTTAACTGATAAATGGTTCTGATAATTTTTTTTGCATCTAACATTTTGATAGGCCTATCTAATGCATGGGCGGTATTGAAGCAAGACATTTAAAACATGGCTCTATTCATATCCCTGAATAAAGAAATATACTAAACTATATTATACCAGGTTTTGTTGGTATTTGTTGAATTTCTATGCATTTTAATAAAGCCTCACAAGGTATGTTAATATGGCTAATGTTACTCCTGATTAGATGTGTGATGATGAAATCCCTGAAGGGTTTACATTTATATTTCAGAATGTATTTCAAGCTTGAATGACCTCATGAATGCATGTCCTATATCATTCTATTATTACAGTGATTGTCACAACTAGGATGTGAAATGAAGGAGCAAAATGGACCCCCTAGAGACAAGCTGCCAAGGAGAAAGAGAGAGACAAGCAGAGAGTGAAGGCAGGTGGCAAAAACGACACAGCAGGGGAGCACGATATGAGCTGTGAAGGGTACAACCAAAGAAATACATTGGTTGTATAATAACTGGAATCCTAAAGTGGATGGATTCTGTTTGATCTCTTGTACCTGAATAGCGTCTTTGATTTTCTCATCTCACTCCAATTAAGGAACAATGCTGCAGTTGTGGTTTTCCATTCTATCCGGGCTCTGTTGTTTCGGACAGGTTTTCTTTTGCAGCGCAGAAGAGGGTCTGGAGTTCCCAAACTTTGATGGTAAAGACAGAGTGCTGGACATCAATGAGCGCAACTACAAGAAGGCTCTGAGGAGATTTGATCTGCTGTGCCTCTTCTACCACGAACCCGTACCCAACCACAAGGGCCTGCAGAAGCGCTTTCAGATGACAGAGCTGGTGCTGGAGGTAAGAGTAGGCAAGTCTGGCAGTAAAGTCCATTTAAAATAGATAATAAATATTGATTACGTTCGTTGTTGTCTGTGTTTGAAATAATTTAACTACCGTAAAACTCAATTCTTAAGATAAGCTTATCTTATCTTATCTTATTACTTGACTCTTGATCTGCTTTAGTGTATGAGAAGAATCATTCATTCAAGGAATCACAAAGGTTATCAACTATAAGATTGACATGTCTATCATCCATTAAAATAACAATATATTATGATTTCTTGAACATAATATAATGAAATTGCATGTGTTATTTTCATTAACGGTGCTAATTCCTTCTTTTAGAATATGAATTGCTAATTTAAATGCAACCGTTGTATAGAAACATCCCAATTGTATTAGTTTTGTTCAGTCTTTATAACATCTTATTGCACTTTTCTCCATATTTTGAATCTGGATTTGGGAGAAAACTGTCTTTCTGAAAGTTATTGGCTTGTCATTTGTTGCCCCAGTGATTTTTAACGTCTTAAAAATGTTTAAAGTTACATAAGCTCCAATCCCCTCAGGACAGACTGGCGCCCTCACCTGTGGCACTTCTGAATTGATTTCAGCCTGCATGTCACAACCCATCATGAATAAGTTTCTCCTTCTGAATGTCTTTGGTTTAAACAGAAGGTGAGAGCAGGCAGTGTATCTATAGAAGTCCCACGTTTACAGGGTCAAAGTAAGCGCTGTCAAGCTCTTCATGTGTGCTCCTTTGTGGTTCAAGTATTCTGGGTATTGTTTCTAGGTCACACCATTAATTAGTTGATCCAAAAAGAGTATGCTGGGATTGGATTAATCTGCCCCCAAAAGTCTGGACAATAGAATGGAAACAGCCTTGCATGTTTATTCCAAAAGTAAGAAAGCAGACAATCATAAATCAGTCAAGATAACTTCACGGGGGCCCACAAATGAATATGTGAGTACAAAAAAAGGAACAAATGTAGAGCCAGTTGAAATGTAAATGTACAAGCTCTAAAGTTGTAACTTTGGTGTTGGGTTGAAGTCAATGACAAACAGCGAGAGAAACAGATAAGGATGATTTCCTGTGTGTAATGTTGACTGTGAAATCTGTCTGCAGCTCACAGCTCAGGTCCTGGAAAACAAAGACATTGGGTTTGGGATGGTGGACGCCCAAAGGGATTTCAAAGTGGCTCAAAAACTAGGTACAGCAAACAAAACGTTGTATTCTAAAGATGAATTAATTTTGTAATATTATTGATTGTTATTTGCATAACCCTCAAAACAGTAAAAGTACTAATATATTATTCAAAGATAATCCATGATAAATTACTTTGTACCTATTTTATTACTGCTATATATAATAAAATATAAACTAAAAAAAGATTCAGTTATAGTCATCTGAAAACTGTTTTAGAAAAACAATATGTTTCATCTCTCATCCGATATTTATCCTACTCATAAGCTCGTAAGCCCTGCCCATTGGGCGGAAACTTCTGTTAATAGCCTGTCCTGTTTATATATTTGTTTGCACTGAAATCTTATTGTTAGCTGGCTGCAGCTCCCTCATCGCCAACATGTACCCAATTCGTATCTGAAAGGCCAGGGCTGATGCCTTCAAAATACTGCTGTACACTACTGGTAAATGTAACCTTAAACCTCCATTTGTTTAAAGAGGGATTCTCTTTTTTAACTCCTACTGCTCAGAACCTTCACCTCACTGACTTAAAATCTGAAGGTTCCGCCCAGTGGGCAGGGCTTACTCAGTGTAGGATAAATATCCAAATCTCTGACTAGATTGAGTCGAAAATATCTTGTTTTTCCAATCCAGTGTGTTTTTTTCTACAATGGAATACTCCTGATGAGATGAATGAAGGATTACACAGACAATAAAAATATAGTTTATTTGCACAGTAAAACTACATTTCATTTTGAAACATAAAATTAAACAACTAATTATAACTGTTCGTTAATACACTCAATTTCCCAAACCCTGTTCTAATTGTTTAATTTTAAATATTGAAATAGGGCTTTTACATAGTAATTATAGTAGATATTTGATCATAGATTTTCTTTTTTAATTGAGTAAGATATGCATACATTAATAACTCCCTTGCTTGATGAAGTAATATTAAAATACTTCTACTCTTTCCAACAGGGCTGGTGGAAGTGGGCAGCCTGTACGTTTTCAAAGACGATCGAATCATTGAGTTTGACGGCGAGTTTTCTGCCGACACCTTGGTGGAGTTTTTGTTAGACGTGAGTAGTCTTAGTATGAGAACCCAAATGTGGCATAACTTGGTATTACTTTGTTGAATAGTATGATTTAAGTATAAAACGATTAATGGCTTGATGTTGTCCTTTAGGTGCTGGAGGACCCTGTAGAAATGATCAATAACGCCATGGAGATAAGGGCCTTCGAGAGAATGGAAGAAGATATACGTCTGATTGGTTATTTCAAAGGGGAAGATTCATGTACTTTTACAAACCCTTTTAATATCACACAATACGACTGTGCAATGAATCAGATTTTAATTGTCCGTAATTACAATTTATTCTCTGATCTGTTACAGTCAAATATTCCTTTCACTGTGTAGAGTAGGATTACAGCAGGCTTATCCATATGGCACAGATGTGTTGGGGCCACTGTCTAATGCGGTTTAAAAGCAATGTCCAGCCCTTTTCTGGTTCTTATCGCCTCTGAAAGTCCCCACTACACTAATGGGATCTAGTGGCTAATGGTCCCACATCACACAGTCTGCCCAAGGAAACCCGAGTCCCAGAGATGGCCGTCCCTCGAGAGCCTTCAAATAGCTCCTACTCCTGTAATAGGTCAAACTGCAATTATGGTCCCTCTCGGCACAAAAAGAGACAGTAAAAGTGATACAGGAAAGATGCGATTGTGGCGGAAAATTACAGTGGAGTTTCATTACGGAGCTCGTCATAGGATGGTCCTTGAACCTGACCCTGTTCAGACGAGTGGTACCAGCGTGTGAAATGGTATTACGAGGGACTTGGTTACATGGGTGAAGGAGGCAATTTAATAAAGCAAGATCAGAGAAATGAGAATCTGGGTGTGTGCAGTGCCTCTGCCCATGGGCGAAAAGGTTGTAGGTTAAATCTTTGAGACAGCTGACTAATAATATATAATCATTGATTACACTTGATTTTGATACTAAGGAATATATTCGATACCATTTAAGAAAATAAATAAAAAACAGGTCAAGGCTAAAGACTAAGGCTAAGTATTTTCACTACAAAATAATAGTTCTCTTTCATTCATTCATTCATTCATTTTCTACCGCTTGTTCCCTTTCGGGGGTCGCGGGTGACTGGAGCCTATCCCAGTGACTTTGGGCCTTAGGCGGGGTACACCCTGGACAGTGGCCAACTCTTCGCAGGGCCAACACTTTTCTCTCGAGTTCTCTCTTTTTGTTTTATAGTGGATCTGATAAAGCCTTTTGTCTTGTTCATGCAATTTTTTGCAGTTAATATCTGATTTTTTATACTTTTGCCAACCCTCGTCCAAACCCACAGGAACAATCTCTTAACGGAAATAAGATAAATAATATTATTGAGTGACATTATAACCAAATGAATAATAAATGTTGAATTGTGGCTGCTTTATTTTCAGATTTCAAGGCGTTCAAAGAAGCTTCAGAGCATTTCCAGCCCTACATCAAGTTCTTTGCAACATTTGACAAATCTGTAAGTCCAGTTGTGAAGCTCTCTTTAATTATCTCTAGCTCATTAAAACGGCCTAATTCTCCAGTCCCCGTCTGTTAACATAATGAAGTGCTGGCATGGCCTGTGCTGTAGGTGGCCAAACATCTCTCCCTCAAGATGAACGAGGTGAATTTCTACGAGCCGTTCATGGAGGAACCGGCCATTTTGCCTGGACGCCCTCTCACGGAGCTGGACATAGTGGAATTTGTCAACCAACATAGAAGGTCAGTGGAAGGTCGAAATCTTGGGTTTAGCTTTGAGAATTTTATGTCAAAACTTCAGATAGAGGGCAAATAAATCAACAAAAAAACACACACCTTTGGAGTCGTCAACAGTCCTCAAATAGCGTTTGTCAATGAGAAAAAGTCATGTGACAAATATCCATAAATACAACGTTAAGAAAACCAAACAATAGTATATTATAAGTTAATCTAATGATGTTTTCTGTAGAGCTACCTTAAGGAAACTTCGGGCTGAGAATATGTTTGAGACTTGGGTATGTACCTTTTTTTGTTGACTAAGCTATTTACTATATTATTATTATTATTATTATTATTACTAAGAAAATTAAGTTGTTTATTACCACCAGGAGGATGACATGGATGGGATACATATAGTTGCCTTTGCAGAGGAGGAAGATCCAGGTTAGCTTATTACTTTATATGACAACAATCACAACATTAGAAGAAGAATATAGGTTCTTTACAGTTTTCTCCCAAATGGAACTACTTTCTAGGCATGTGCTTGTAATGTTATGGATATTTTATGTATTTCTTTCTTACTAAAAAGTCTATATCTTTATTTGCTATTGTAGATGGTTATGAGTTTTTGGAGATTTTGAAGGACATAGCTAGAGAAAACACAAACAACCCAGATTTAAGCATCGTTTGGATCGACCCAGATGACTTCCCGCTGGTAAGATCTCACAGCCACTGCACAATAGTTTTACTAATATATCCCATGGTCAAACTATGTTAACTAAACCATTTACGTTTGCCAGCTGACCACTTACTGGGAGAAAACCTTTAACTTGGACCTCTTCAGACCCCAGATTGGAGTTGTCAACGTCACAGATGTTAGTAAGAGGAAAAGTGTATTTAAGTGCATAGAACAGTTTTTTATGTTTTTATGGCTCTCTAATTATGACTTAGTTTGGTGGGACAGTACCTGTGGTAAGGAAAAAAAGGTGAAAATTACACAATTTAGTTAATGTAGTTATGTAGTTATGTAGTATGTAGTAAAAAAGTTGATAACATCACATTAGGGAGACACAGAAACCATTTGATTTAGGGATCACATTTTGCTGAAACATTAATTTAGCAAATCAAAGGAATTGTCATATATTTTAATTGTCAAAAAATAACTATGTTTGTTATAGCCGTAATATTTTTTTGTAATGTTTTTTTTGCAGTAAATTTAGTGAGATTAAAACAAAAATGTATAGTAAATGCATTCATTTATTTCCAAAACAAACTAAACCAAGACTAAACCAAATCTACATTTTAAACATAACAAAACATTACTTTAAATTTTACCAGAAAAGTTACATAGTGCAACTTTAAACTAATAATATGAATAGTCTGTTGGCGATATTGTATTTTGCTTTGTATAGAACAGCCCTAAATGTTGCTGTTTCTTGCCTTTCACTGACCAGGCGGACAGTGTGTGGTTAGACATGTCCAATGATGAGGACCTCCCCACGGCGGAGGACCTGGAGGACTGGATCGAGGACGTCCTGAGTGGGAGGGTGAACACTGAGGACGATGACGGTGGTTTTGGAGACGACCAGGAGGAGGAAGAGCATCAGGGCCACGACACAGAAGAAGACGACAGTGCCGAGAGCCAAGATCAGTATGAAGAAGATCTGGACTGATAGAATGAGACAGGAGCGTGTAGATGGTAAAAGATGCTACGTTTGAAGACAATAAATGACCTGCAGTTAAAATGGAAAAAAAAAAAATTAAAGCAATATCAGTACCAATCATATTTAAGTTAAAGTGCATCTGACAGGTTAGACTTCACACCATACATTTAATTAAAACGTTGAGAACACAATTATATTCAAGACTTTACACATACAAAAATTCTTATTTTTACACAGTTTGACAATTTAGGTGACATTTATAATTGTGCTTCCTGAGCATGAGCAGCAAATATGACTATTACCTAGCAACAATATTGTAAACAAGGGCCAAATCCATATACATTACACAATAGTTGTGCTTTGACAAATAATAATAATGATACTGGAGTGTTTAAACTGTAAGAAAATTGTGTCAGTTGTGTGTACATTGTGCCTGCATTTTGGATGGAACGTCTCTTTCTGTAATTTTCAACCTTTCTTCACAAACTGCAATTGGATTGATGTAAAACTATGATTGATATTTGCCACAAGTTCTGTCCCACCAAACAAAGTCATAATTTAAAAACATGATAACATGTCCTATGCAATTTAAGCTTACAAATGATCTTCATTTGGAATAATAGAAACCAAAATTCTATTGGTGGACAACGCATTTTTTTTATGCTTGTCTCCATGGAGATGTTATAGCTTTGCATGGAATATTACACTCATTTACATTGTGTTACTTCATCACAGGTGTTTTTATTGCTCAAAATTAACTTCAAAAACATGCATTCTTACTGTGAGCAGAGTCGCCTCTCACCAGATCTGACCTGTAACTTGTCTCTTTGTAGATAAGTAACTTTAATGTCATACTGTCAAACATTCCAGGCAAAGAAGTACCATTTGCAAGTTGCAATGTACCTTCAAATTGAACACAGAACGTCTCTTAACAAATTGACACAGATCATTGATAATAAAGTTCACAGTTTGACAAGCAACTTTAATCTTTGTCCTAATTAAATAAAATAATATGCAAAAAGTCAGCGCTTATTAAGTCGCTCCAGACAGTCTTTGTGGGTGACAGATTGCAGCGTTTTCTACCCGAGTCGATAAGCTATTTACCTTGCATTATTCAGGCTCTGGTGAATAATTGAGTGTGGTTATCCTTACTAATGGGAGGCAGGACCTGGTCTGAGAGGATTGGGGGGAGGTCATGGGCGTAATAGGCTGCCCAGTGGGGCCCCAAACAAAACCCTACATATGGAGTGGTGCTGGAGTTTAAGTCTAGACATAAATAAATAAACAAAGGTCAAAAGAGAACAATTATTCAAACGACAAGACTGAAAACAGGACGCTTGTAACGGGGCACAGTTCAGAAATGAAGTAAAAAGTACTATACTGTATTATACTGTATGTAAAATGAATGTGGCCCAAGGCAAGAACCATGTTGGGTTACACCTGATGAGACAAGATGGAGTTGTATGCAATGTGATTAACAGGCCGTAAGAAGAAGTGATGTCTATAGGAAATATTTGTCCATTTGGGAGGCTTTTATTATAGGAATGATGCTTCCTCCTTGTAACTATGCACTCATTCATTCAAAAAAAAATAAGTGAAGTGGAAAATCAAAAGTTCTCAATGAAAGAATGTTTGAGTTGTCAAAGTGTCTGCATTTTCTGTTTTAATTGTACTGTATTTTCATATAAAAGGGGGAGGTCCACCACCTGCTTGTCTCCATGGAGATGTTAATGTTTTGTCTAAAATGTTCCACCTTATGGTATTCAAATATATCTCATGTACTCAATCACATGTGTTTTAATGCTAAATATCATACTTATATAGAGCGAGGGCATCTCTCCACAGATCTGACCTGTAACATGACCTACTCTCCTTTACAAGTTTAATGCTACACAGTGAAATATTCCAAGCAAATCAAAACCAAACAACATCTCCATGGAAAAGAGCAGGTAGACCCTAAACCAATAAACATATAGTGTCCTTTTAAAATGTTTAAAAAAGACACTCAAATGATGAAACAGAAGATGTTTGTTATCTAAAAGGTTGTGGTGCCATTTAAAGTCCAGCAATTGTTAATTTATATAGTGGTATTCATTTGAAAAGCAATTATGATCAACAGGTAATCACTTCCAAACAAGGATAATGATTTAGTGCCTCATAAAATAATATTACAACATAACATATACATCAGGCTTTAGATCATACAAGCATTTCTATTCAGAGCCAAAGGAACAAGACAAAGATGGAAGACTACAGCAGCAGGTAGAGCGTCTCCTCATGTCCACATCCGCACATAACCAAGTCATTACCTGCAAATAGAGAGGAAGGGGCGATCGCAAGAAAAACTTTCCATTTAGATGCAAATTCTGCCCGTTTCCCCCCTCGTTCCCCCTGTCTCGTCTCCTCGTATTCCGTGGATTAAGTCTGGGACAGATGAGTTCCGACAGGCCCTACCTCGACATGGGATGAGGTTGTTCGTATCCAGCGCTGGACACTGACATTTATTTACCCGCGAGCCCCAGCGGCGCGGCGGTGACAGAAGCCGGCGGTGAAGCCAATTACCACACGTCTGTGACAACAAAAAGCCACCAGAATAGGGTCTGGTGCAAGGGGAGGATGTGGAGAGGCTGGGATGGCACACAGCAGGGTGATGGACAGAGGAGAGCGCAGAGATGAGCCGGGCAGAGCAAGACGAGGATGAAGTGAGCAGAGAGAATACATCAAATCAATCTGGCAACATGCAATGACCGGGGCAATCAACTTATAATGTACTGACAACTATTATTTAAAAACCTATATCACAATCTAATATTTAATACAAGGGACAAATGTTGTGGTTTAATGACAAAATCCCAAAGATGATATAAATTGGGGGCACCACAAAATGATTTAACTGGGTCCCACAGGTGAAAATGACATAAAAGGATCAGTATTTGACATAAAATCATTTGTAACATGCAATAGGCTAAAAACAAGGTTCACCACTTTTTCTTTGTGGAGATGTTATTGCTTTTCCAAGGCCTAGAATGTTCCACAGTATGGAATCAAACTCTTTTATCTCCACGGACACAAGCAGGTGAAACCACCAGGACAATTTACGTGTCAGATCTGTGGAGAGGCGAGTCTACTAAGAGTGAATGTTTTTCTACATATTCTTCTGTAATAAAACACTTGTAATTCAACAAATGTAAGATGAATGAGTTAAATGCCGCACTGTGGAACATTCCAGGCAAAGCAATAACATCTTCACTTGTAGTAAAATGTTTGTATTAACACACGAGCGAAACAATATTCAGGCGTCAGCGGTGGAATAACGCACAAATGAAAAAAGCTTTCATTCCTAATTCCAAACACTGCACAGAGTCATTAGATTTACAAATGTTCATACAAAATTGTTTATTTAGCTTTTTGTTTACAAATGCTTATGCTGTGAAAACCACGTGTGAGCTTGCAATGTCATGGCGATCAGGAATGGCATTTCCACAGCATACTCCCATATGTACATGCATGTTTACATAAATAGATACAGTGTCAAAACAGGAGGCACAGTCACATTGGGAGCTGCTGAAGTTCATTCAAAGTTCAAGTGATGGTACAAATATATCCGATTGGTGACAGGCGTTTTGCGAGCTCTGTGCTGTTTCAGGCATTGGAAATACATTACAGACGTGTAGGATGTACAGAATGTGTAACAGTAAGTGTGCAAGTGTAAGCCTATATCATAGGTGCTGCAATTTGAGGCAATTGAGTAATACCAGATCCACCAGCCAGGGGGCAGTATGGGACAGTCCAGCTCATGATCAGTAGACTTCTAAATTATCAAACTTCGATTCTTCTCTTTACTTAAAACGTACATAACATAATTCATACCAGTCCAGGCATTTTGTCCAAATGTGCTTTGTTAACACGGCTAACACTACAACGGTTGACAAAGAAATAAAAATGACCTGTGTGTGAATTGACCTGCAGGAATTTACTGTTTGCAGAGGGTGAGTCCAGGCTAATAAAACGGAAAGCAGATGGTTCAGCTCCTCGCTCCTGCTTTGTTTGAGCCTGCGACCAAAGAGCCATGTTACTGTGACTTGTGGAGCTGCTTGTAACACGCTAAGCTACAGTGAAGGGAAGGTGAGGCTATGGGCCTATATGAATTTTCTGTTCTTTTTTTGGGATCTAATATTTTATTTACAGTAGAGATGTCAGAATTATTAGGTTAATCAATAATCGTGATTCTTCAGGTCACAATATGAATTAACCAAAACATAATAATCAACACATTTTTAGAAGAAGTGTTTTTTGTTCGATATATAGCCCAATAAATAAACCTACATGCAAAGAACTTTTTATCTGGCTGTGTTTGTCGTGTTTAACATGATTTTGCCTTTCAGAAATTACAATTTTGTAAAGCTGTTCACAAATTGAGGAACTGACGGAAAGATTTCACTGTTGTTTGATCAGTCGCAATAATCATGAAGAATTGTTCAATTGTGATGTTTTGTTTTTTCCACAATAATCGTAACACTAAAATTTGATATCATGACATCCGTAATTTACTGACTGATGGGTGATAAATAATATTTGCCGATATCTGTATTCGTATTTTAAAATTCATAGCAAGGCCCACAAATATATTTTAAGCTAAGGTTAAGGTGAACTTAATTATTTTTGTATGTATTCATCTGGGATCTAAAATAATTTGTTGAATGTTTGTTTGCGGCAATATTTTTTGCCAATTGCTCGATTGCCTAATCCCAGCAATCTGTTCAAAAAGACAAATATATGACGCACTAAAGACAAACTGGAAATGATACATGACCACACAAGAGTGTGCAGCTTTGAGAAAATATTGCTGCAATATATTGGCTAAAGTTTCAGAATTGGGCCGACATATCTGTGAAATCCCTTTGATATCTCCCATCCCGACAGTAATGATCAGTAGTATATCTGTTCATGTTGGTAAAGTCTCATGAATTCCCAGCGGTCTTCTCTCCGTCTCCATCAGCTGAACAGTCGACAACCGTCTCTTATGATATGGTTGATAGGAAGTTAATTTGGTTCTTTAAGACACACTGAACGAATGTTGTGGATATGCCTCATTGCCCCTGAACAATGATTGTGCAGCAATAAAGAGAGTGACTTTGGCCTTGGAGAAAAGCACAAGCAGGTGCTACATTTGAAGCTGGTCAGTGACAAGTTTCACCTGTGGAGTCTCAACTGGAGAATTGATGAGATTTGATTTGTGGAAAAAAGCTCTGCTGGTAAAAAATAAAATAAAAAATAGTCCAAAGGATACGGTCAAATCGGCAGCACCGGTGGTAAAGTTCGTAATGTTATCCATGGTTTAAAAACGTAAGTGGTTTTGTGCCAGGATAAAAAGGAGTCTTGCTGAAATGTCTTGTTTCCGCCTTCATCAGCGTTGACACAAAATGGCACCCTTGCACGTACATTCACACACACATACACACCTAAGTACAAATCCACGGAGTCCATAAGTGATGTAAAAAATCTGCTTCAAAATTTCTTGATGTTCTTTTGCAACAATAGAAGACCGATGTATTCAAATGTGTAGTACAGAGTCATACGTAAAATAGAAAAATCCAAAATAAAAAAGGAAACAGTGTGACACAGTGTTAGTCCTACACAGAGGTCTCAGACTGTAGCCTCAGGACAAACTTGTGAGACTTGGGGTCAATGTACTCCTCAGACATATGGATGTAGGGGATTTTCTTTGTGGTCACTACAAGGCTGAAGTCCACACACTTAAGCAGAAATGCAGAGCCGTCCTTTAGGCCGCTGGTCACGGATGCCTCACTGATGAGCGTCCACTTTCGGGACAGCCAGTGGTCCTTACTGTACTGCAGCGTGGGCCCGGGGCTCAGGTAGCTCTCCAAAAACGCCTGCACAGGACAGAAGAAATAAAATAAGATAAGATATGCCTTTATTTGTCCACACAATGGGGAAATTTCGGCGTTGCAACGCAAGTAGATACAGCAGTACGAGAACAGATAACTTATAGGAAGCTTTGAAAAAAGGCCGTGGCAGCAGAGCCGCGGCGCGGTCAAATGGCCCAGCAGTTTCAGGAACCGCGGCACTGCCATATAGCCTCATGGCAAACCCTAACCCTAACCTTAACCCTAACCCTAACCCTAACTCTAACCCTAACCTTAACCCTAACCCTAACCCTAACCCTAACCTTAACCCTAACCCTAACTCTAACTCTAACCCTAACCTTAACCCTAACCTTAAACCTAACCCTAAACCCTGACACTAACCTTAACACTAACCTTAACCTCTCATATTCTTAATAAGGAATAGAGAGAATAAAATAAAAATAAAAATAAAATAATTTATTTATCTCTAATCTATAAATAAATGCATCACTGTTGTATAGTTTTTTTTTTGGAAACTCTGATTTTCATTGCATTGTTCATTCACTTGGTGATGGTAAGCCAAAAGTCACACAGCAGATTAACATGTGGTCAACCAAGGACACATGACGATAAGCAGTTGTCGAACCGGGGATCAAATATGCAGATGTGCAATGTGTGTAACAGAACTAATCATTCACCTAGCGTCAACTGTTTCCTATCCAGAGTAAAGCGACACATTTTGAGACAATAACATGTTCAAAACAATCAGATCATTGCACTCTATTTTAGATGCAAACCTGGGCTATTCTTATTTTGTAAAATGTGCATCTGGAAAATATGGACAAGCGCCGCCATCCCACACAATCCTCCTTCTGGTTGTATTAGTTAACGCAGGGCTGCCGACCTCGAGAGAGAATAAGTTCTACAGACTAAATGTTGTTTTCAGGCCGCACATCGAATCTGTGCATTGTTGACTTGTTGATCACATGAACATTGGATATTTTACAAAAAAATTAAGCTAATTTATAGCATATTTCAACAGCAAGACTTTTCCCTCTTTCTCCACTTAAGTGAACGGAGTTTCCGCTTGGCTGGAAGTGCCATTGCAACGGAAGTGCCGATACGTGGCAAAAAAGAGACAAAAGGGGGCGGAATATGGTGAATACAAGAGGTGTGTAATATTTCCCGTGCTCGGATCCTGCTCCTTTGATCCTGTGCGTCAGTCTGTGACGGTCCCTGACGCTCTGTTTTATCGGCTGTTGCTATAGCATAAAAATTGGCTTGTGAGGATCCAAAGTCAGGTCACGCCAGGTCAGGGAGAAGCAAATTGGAGGTTAAATTGGATAAATCATCCTGTAGACATCATGATCCTGGCCTGGTGCTAGATACTTATTTTACGTATTACTTATTCAGAGTTTTAGAGTTACTTCTGAGTTGACAAAACTAAACCAATGCGAAGTGAGCCACTTTAGGTTAATGTGTTGCTTGAAGCTGGATATAAACTTTCTCTGTCGACCCTGAGTGACACCTGAGTGTAACCCATAGCCACTGATGCTGCAGCTACTGCAGCATAGATCAAGCAGAGACTGGCACAGCTCAGCCAATAGTAGTCAGGCTAGAGAAAAGGGGGCAGGGCTATATCAGGGCACAGGTCACAAAGGGCAGAAACATATTAATTTAAAATCAAATTAAAAAGGCAGCTCCAGTGGAGCAAAACAAAAGTAAAATCTCTATTATTTAATTTCTGATATTGAAGATAATCAAATCATCATTATGATGCATTCTTTCTATAGGATTAATAGATGTATAAATGAGATTAAATGTATGTATATATCTAATGTAAGAACTTTTAATAAATTCATTCTTTGGAATAGGTGAGGTCCTGATCTAAAGGTTTGAGCTAGAGTGTCACATGACACAGCTGACAGCTGATTGGTCCGTGTTGGTTTTCTAACTCTAAATCAGATCTGTGCCTGATCGATCCAGAGCAGGAGCCGTGTGGAGCCTGTTACTATGGTGATTCAAACTGAAATAAACCAAACTTATTTTCATTGACAGAAAACTCTGGGTTTGCTTCAACTAAACCTGAAGTTAGCACAGACTTAAACTAAACTGGCTTCTAGCAACAGGCTTCTGTAGTGGCTGTTCAGTGTGCGTTTGTACCTTGGGCGTCATGTTGTTGGTGATGCAGAAGGCCAGGTGCTGCTGGATGCTCTCCATGCTGTGGCAGTGTTGCTGTTTGGTGGTCCTCAGGTACTTCTGCAGGGCCCGTGCCATAGAGGGGAAAATGGCCTGCGCCGCTTCCCGAGGGTCCATCACGTCGCCCGGGGCCTTCTTCTGCTCCTCCTCCTGCAGCCGTTTGATATGGGTGAAGGCCTCTTCTACTGCCACCACCAGGCTGAGATCAAACAAGAGCATAAGAATGACACTGTGTGCTGTTGTGAGTTTGACTCCGACAGTTTACTGCATGTCCTCCCCTCTCTCTCATCCCCCATTTCTCACTCATCTGTCCTGTCTAATAAAGCCTGCGGGCCAAAAAAATGTTTAAAAAAAAAAGAATGACCCTGTAAGGCATTCAATAACATCTTAAAACGTCTTGTTGAGCTTGTAATTTAATTCACATATTATTTATTATTTATTTATTTATGTTATATAATAGACATGAACAGTAATATTGCAAAACATCTCATTCAATCGAGAAATGTAAAATGACTTTGTCTCAATTTTTCCAAGATCTAAGTTTTTAAAGTCCTAACATAAACAAACTTTTTGAACTGTATCTGACACAAAGTAGCCTGAGCAACTCAACCTCAGCTGTATCTATGCTGAACTACTTTCTTCATGCACCTGATAAAAATCCAGACAATAGGTAGAGTTCACAAGACATCAGTATATTCCATCAGCAAATAATACTTAATACAGATTAATACAGATGCTGGACTTGAAGTCCAATACAATCCATAAGGAAAAGTGGCTTTTGCCTATTATGGTGCCATTATTCAACTCCAAAGATGTCATTGATGTCACTTTAAAGGACTTTAAGGAGTGGGATTGAGAGTGCAATTTTGTGGCTCTAATTTCAAAGGACATTCAACGTTGGTGGTTTTCTCTTTGGGTTCTTTCTTTCAAAAAAACGTACACGTCCCATAGAGTTACATAGACCTTTGCCTTTTGACACAGGTTCTTTTCGTACATCTGCCTAGTCCGTACCGTGCCGTGCGTTTGCGGACCCTCCTCTCGTGCTCCGCCTCCTCGTAGTACAGTTCGTTGTGGCTGGTGTCACGGCGACGGGCAGCGGCGGCGATCATGGCTCTGGACTGAGACTGGGCCATACCGGCGGCAGCGTTGTTCCCTGGGCCTGTGCACAAAAACACAGGAGAACGTTCTGGGTTTCTGAAGAGGCCACTGGTCTACGCGCGTTTAGAGGTGAAGGAAGTGGTCATTCAATGCACTGTGAGGGATGTCCGAAAGTGATCATTCATTTGACAGTGTTTCCAAAACTTGTTTCATCCTAGATCATTAAAAAACAACATAGAAAACAGAGCTTTCCTAACTTTACATGTGATTACCATAAAATGATCAATTGACTACATCAAAAGTTGTTGTTTTTTTCTGATGCTGATGTTTGGTAAATAAAGACGTTCAAAAATATTTGTAACTTCCACAGCCAGACTATACTGGCTGTGGAAGTTTTATGTATTCATTAGGAATTCACAAAGTGCACTGCAATTTATTATATCTCTCTGAAAATACAGATCAACATCTGTCTGGTCACCGTGTTCATCTCGAGTTCAGAGGGGAGTGATTGACAGGCCAATCAGGGACATGGTCCATGGTCCGCCCGCAAACAAATATTGCTGCTTACGAGGAAAAACGAAAGGAAAATGTTTCTCTCACTCAGATTAATCTGAGTGAGAAGTTTGGTTGGTGGCTAAATGACAGATGACCAATGACCTTTATTTCACATGCGTCACTGATCTGATTGCACAGTTCTGTTTGAGTTTGACTCGAGGTGAAACGGAGGGACTTTTCAAAGAATAATTGAAGAAGTGTGTAGTCTAGCTCCCTGGCAAGTATTTAAGGCTCACAGGAGGAAAAAAGGTTAATCAAGCATGTTCAAACAGTTCTATGAGATCTTGTTTTAGGATGGATTAACTTACTAATTATTTATGCAACATTTGACTAGTTAGGGTTTAAAAAACTAACTCCAACTGTGAGTGCAGTTTTGCATTGGAGAAAGAGCTTCTGCAGATCTACACAAAATCCTTTTATCCAGTGGGGATTAATTTACTACCTGGACTATCTAAAGCGGAGGAAATATTATCAGAGCCAAATTGCTTGTCAAGTATCATAAAATCGCCTGGGTCCATTTGTAATTGAGTGTTATAGCTGCGGCGTGCCCAGGGATTTACCTCTGTTTAATCAAGCAGAGATTATTGTCTGCTCCTGAGTTGGATTTATTTAAACGAAAAGAGGAGAGGAGTTGAGGAGAAAAACAGACGGATAAAACTCCCTGAGCACCTTGACACATGATAGATGCCTTTTAGATAATTATTTTATAAAATCATGTGTTGCTGTAAAAATAACAAGAACAATGTTAGGGTATTAATAAACCATTTGAGTAATGCATATTAGAGTATGTATATTAGATAAGCGGGTGAAGAATGTAGAGAATGTAAGTGTGTTGAAACATGGCACTATGATGAGCTATATGATATGGAACTGATGCAGAGTTTATCATTCAATGTACTGTACATGTCCACATAAGTCCATTACATTTCAAAACTGTAGTATACCATCGCCCAATTGAACAGAATCACTTTTTGTTGAATATTGTTATTTACTGCAAAATGCTCCTCTAATCTCTTCTTTTCCACTTTGCCCCAAGACAGTCTAGCTCTGAAAATGTCGTCAAAATGGTAAAATGGACAGTTGTAACATGAAAGGGGGGGAGAGACATTCAGCAAATGTCAAGGGTGACCACTACCAGCGAAGCACATATTGATCTATTTTCTGCCGTTGAAATACAATGCTCATCCAAAGAAAAGTTGCCACTTGGCTTCAACTAAACAAATATAGTAGGTCCTCTCCTCCTTCTGGATAAGTGCTGCATGGGGGATTGTTCAGCTGCAACACGGTATTTAAACCCAAGTGATGCAGTCAGTGGCTTCTCTTTTCTGAAACAATCATGTGGAACAGATTATAGTATGTTTGAGAAAGGTCAAATCATTTGGCATCAAGCAGAGAAAACATCTAAGGAGAAGCAGAAACGAATCTACTACAGATCTGAACCCTAGTGAGAGTGTTTGGGATGAGCTGGAGAAGGCTTTGTGCAGTAGTCACTCTCTCCCATCATCAATACAGGATCAGCTGGAGAAAAACAATGCAACACTGGATGGAAATAAAGCTTTTTGAAGCTTATTGAAACTTTTACACAGCAAATGTGTGCTGTAATCAAAGGTAAAGCTGGTCCTACAAAATATCAGCATGTGTGCCCCTTTTTTCCGGCAGTGTATGACCCAGACTCAAGAATAGAGTTATCACAATATTATTCAAATGTCAAGCTTGATACTAGATACCAATTTATATACGAATGCATATATTTATAAAACCACTATTATTATGAACAATATAATCAAATTTTAAACACAAAATAATGATATAATAGTTTTATCTTATCTCTTTATATACTACTTTTAATATTGATAAAGACTGTTCAATAAATATTCAGAAAAGGTAGTTCAAATGAGTATGTAGGTTTGATACTGCTTTAAAAGTATGTGTATCCATTTTTTTCCTCCACTTTTTGACAACCCTTCTAGAACAATACTTTCTATTACTTAGCTCCTGTCTGTTCCCCCAAACCGACCTTTTCACTATAAGACACTAGAACTAAAACATCTTATGTCAAGAGCCTTTTCTTGTCTCTACGCTCGCACAATTAATAGGGCATCATTCTCCCTGTAGTGTCGCAGTATTGTCCTGTGCAAAATGTAATAGCTATTGATTTGTGTGACTGGTGAAAAAGGAGGCAGACAGAGCAAAAGAAAGGAAAAGAGGGGAGATAAATGGCATCTACAGTGAAGGGAGTGAGTCAAGTTAATGCACTTAGAAGGGAGCTGGAGGACACTTAAGGGAACACACTAATTCAATAGAGGCTTTGTGTTACATTGTGCCAGATGTGCGAAGGCCCGCAGAGAACTTTTCATCAACTTGTGGAATGCAAAGAAGAGCAAGTGCGGAGGTGTGATTTTGAGTGAAACGCTTAAAAAATAAATCTACTTCAAATTTACGTGACTGGCAATTTGCATGTGTTTTTTTCATTAGCAACAGTGTGTACTTACTGTCGAATAGGTAGGCTTTAAGTTTAGCTTTAAAGAGTTCTTGAGAGAAAATTGAGAGAAGAGAGTCGTAAATACGAGCAGATTTATCACGGGAGGTATCAAGTGCACTTTACAACAACTACAAATCACACATAGTTTTGTTATTCGATGACTTTGAAATTATACTACAAGTAGATCGATTTCTTCCTCCCAGGCGCTTTTCGGTGCATTCCAGTGCTACCTGCAGATGCTTGAAACGCGATAATAACACAAATGTCAAAGGTTACATGTTACAAAAAGAGGAGCAGACAGGGAGGTAAAAAAGAAAGCAAGAAATGATCCCACTCACCCTCAGCTTGGGCTGCAGGGAACTCACCATCCACGTTGTAGACCTTGAGGCCGGCTAAGTGTTTGGCCGCTCTGGACTTGGAGGCGGAGAGCAGCGCTGGGTTGTGGACAGGGAAGTCGCAGTAGTAATGCTCGATGATGGCCAGAGCTGCACGCTGAATACTGGAGATAGAAACACAGGCAATTGGCTCTACTAGTCAATGTCAGAACAGGAAAAAAGGGAAATAAATACAAAATAAATAAATCCTCTGCTACAAAGGGAGAAGGTGCACGTTCACCTTATTTTCTTATGGCAGTGCATTTAAAGTAATGCGGTTCAGATTTAGTCCTAATTTGGTATTTGGTTGAATTTTGAGTTTCAGCATCTATGTTTTCTTTTGAATTTAGCGCATGGTTCAGAATAACATCTCATATTTTGTAAGATGTTCAGTTTTCAGGTCCAGGTATAAGTCATTAAAAAGTCCCGGCCCTTACTATACTCAGGCTACTTATATTCTTTCCTTATTTTTCTTAATCAAAACCCACCTATTTTTCTTTATCATCGCAAACAATAAAAACAGGGGATGAATGATTATATCAAATATCCACAAATCACTGTTGATAAAGATATGATGGCAAGACACCACTTGACGGTAAATTCCCATATGACTGAAACCAAATGGAGAAAGCAATTAGGGACACACCTCACACAAATGCACACAAAGTCATAAAAAGGGTTCAAGAGTTCAATGGCACAAGGCAACTGTCATCTTTGCACGCAGCTGGGTTTCTAGTAAGGAGAAGAATATTTTTACTGAAAAGATTTGCTGTGTTGTGAATAGAGATGCAAAATAACTAACACATGGCAACAAAACGAAATAATTTAAATGATTAAAGTGTAAATGTGTCTCTATGGTTAACTGACAGAAAACAAACATCCCACAGAAAAGAAGAGAAATAATAATGGCCTTGCCCTGATTTAAATGCTGGAGTAGCGTGCTAGGTCTTGTCCTGTAACACACTATTATTATATTGTTCAAAAACAGGCTGCCTCTACGTGCCGAATACATTCTGTCTGTGGTAGTTATTTCAGTGGAGGTGGCTTTACCCACTTTCAGGGCTAAGATTTATCTCCTCTATGGATGTTCCGATTCATTGGTTAATAGATAATTGAGATTATTCAGGTCCTGAGCTCGAATCCCGGGCGGCGTGGGAACTTTCTTCGTGGATTTTGCGTGTTCTCCTCCAGCTCAAATAAAGGTCAATAAAAAATATAAATAAATATGTAATAATATCTAGTATATAGTAAAGTATAATATATATATACACATACAGTACAGACCAAAAGTTTGGACACACCTTCTCATTCAAAGAGTTTTCTTTATTTTCATGACTATGAGAATTGTAGATTCACACTGAAGGCATCAAAACTATGAATTAACACATGTGGAATTATCTACTTAAAAAAAAGTGTGACACAACTGAAAATATGTTTTATATTGTAGGTTCTTCAAAGTCCTTTAGCTTTTGATTACTGCTTCGCACACTCTTGGCATTCTCTTAATTCTCTTGAGCTTTAGGAGGTCGTCACCTGAAATGGTCTTCCAGAGTTCCCAGAGATGCTTAGCCCCTGTTGGCCCTTTTGCCTTCACTCCAAACTTTTGGTCTGTACTGTATATATATATATATATATATATATATATATATATATATATATATATATATATATGTATATATATATATATATATATAAACACACACACACAAATATTTATATATATACCTTAATTTTAGAAGCAAAAATGATTCGCAATCAGTTATTGCGGTTATCTATACTAAAAAGGTTGAAATGTAAAATGTCTTTTTTTTTTACCTGACCACTTATGGCACATTACATAATAGTAAAAAACATTTTTTTTCCTACATTACATTATGTAATTGTATATTCACTGTTGCTGCAAATCCCATTCACACCATGTTAAATCTACTTCTACAACTGATTTAATTCAGCCTTTACTGTATGTCAACTTAAAAAAACAACCCAAATTCCAATGTAAAAGGCATTTTAATCTGGCTGTTCATGCCACATTATCTTCTTCATTCTCACTTTTATCATTCAGAAAGCTAATGAAGCTCCTATAGCAATAGTATATACACTGAATGAAAGGGAATGAAAGATAGCCCTGTTATTTGGTCATGAGGAAAATTATGTAAATACATTTAAAACTGTACATTTTCTTCTTAATTATCGTAACTCTACATTTTCAAATTGTGACATTCTTAGTCCTGTTCAATAAAGTTTTTTTTTTAAGTTTGCCGTCAACTCATAATAATACATATTTTTGATCGTGTTGTATTGTTTTGCTCTGCTCACTGCAAATAATGTTCACCATCTAATTAAATTTACTGCAAGAGGCGCAGCTTGCATCATGTGCTTCATATAATCTCCTCAGAGAGTTGTCCCAACCTCTGATACTGATCCAATATGCCTTTTACACAATCTGACAGCTCTAAGCACAACATGATACCCTAGGAAAAGAACGAGTTATACAATTAAATACCAAAGCATACACAAGGTATACTGAACATTTCCTAGGTCAACAAGCCACACAATTATATGCAAAATAATAGAGCATTTTACTCCCGAGCATTCCTAACTCAATTCTGAGCAATGTGATTTGTAAATTCAATAACCATATCTAAATTTAGCAAATATTAGCAGTTAAAAAAAACAGGATTGTTCCTACAAGACACGTATTTGGATATTGATTGTTGTTGCACACACCACAACGTTTAAAATCTTTTACAACTGTAATTTAATTCTGTATTCACCACAACATGTTAGAAGAACAGCTATTATCCTGATAAAGATAACATTAGCGAGCGAGGCAGGAAAACACACACGGGCAGATGGGCCACCGACAGTCATTTCCGATAGATGCTCCCTGAATATAATTAGTTTAGATTAGCCCTCAAGACCCTAAGGAGACATTTTCTTTTTCTAGACACTTTTACGAGATTTTTCTATCCAATGCAAACAAATAAGAAGACGTAGAACAGTCCACAAAAACAAAATATTTGAATACAGCTGACCATGTCCTTAGAAGCTCTGGAATGTAACATGTGAAAGCAATTAACATGTTAAACCTCGCTCCCCTGTGAGGGATGCACTGGTATGAACTTGTCTGGTGTGATGAGTGGACTCAGATTGGCATCAAAGGGCAGACAGAGCAGAGCCTTCAGGTCAGGACAGTGATAAGAGCAGGACCGACGCCAGAACAACTGGACTGTCAAGAGGCTGGGGGCAGATACAGTAATGAGCCTTTTTGTGGCCACAATGACACTGCACCAGAGAGAGCAGGGACTGAAATGTCAACGTACAGAGCCACTGCTGCCCTATGTTTGTGTTTGCACAAGTTGAGACTGTGTTGGGATGTTCGAATATATTTTCTGATAGCTGTTATACTGGAACAGGTTGCTCTTTAATTGTATTTGTTGTATTCAACCCGGATAGTCACACTGAAATGAATAAGTGTTAGTTTTCAAGTGAAAAAACATGTACCTATTTTAATGGTAGAAGAACTGGGGACCTTCTTGTTTTGAGGATGAAGCACAAACCACTCTGCCGGCATGCTGTCACATTGTACCTCATTTTTATTGCAGCTCTACTATTGAACTGTTCATGAAATTAAAAGCAAATTTAAAAAAAGTTTCACTAGCGCCACAGTCATCTAATAATCTTAAACGACAATTGCTCAACCACCTCTCTGTCCCAGTCTGACAGGCCGAGCTCATTCAATAATCAAGTACAGCATGTGAACGTGGCTGTGTTCGCGCATGGCTCTCACCAGATGCTGCGCTGTGGTCTGTGGGGAGCTCTAATTAGCCGTGTGTTTACAGTCACAGACAGACTACCGAGCGAGGCCATCGGGGCTACCGGCCAAGAGTTCGTCAATGGCGCAGTTTACAAAGGACAACACCCCCAAGGCAGCCGGCGCCCACCAAGCAGATGCACTCATGTCTGACCTAGTGCGAACAATAAACAATCAAAATGGGAAATACATGGGCGATTCTGGGATATGTTGCTCAAAGGACACTGCAATGGAGTCGGATTACGGGGCACATTTTAATATGAGGAGTCTTCAGAACAATCATGTCTATAGGGTTAAGAAAACAAATTTGAAGTGGTCCGAATGTTTTTTAATTCAATGCTTTTCTGTTTAAAATATCTCTATGCTCAAACACAGATACAACCTCCCCCACTCCTCCTATTGGTCGGAATGTTCAAACTTATTACAAGATATATTACTATGACAAGCGTGTAAAGGTTGAAGCTATATGGAAAAATATATATATCGCAAAAGTAAAATGACACTGTCAAGTATATGACCATAAAAAAATCTGATTAAGAATAAATTCAACAGAAACGTCAAGTGTAATCTTCCAAACAACGGTATAAAGTGATATTTCTTTCTTTTTGTGTTTAATTTTATGGTCTGTTCAGGCTTTGTGCAATACTTGAACCTCAACCAAGACATTTACAGGCACATTTTAGCACATTCCTGATGCATTGTGAAATTATTGTCTGAGTCTTGTTATTGAGATGATTAAAAAAAAGAGAGAACAATCAAGATGTACATTTTTTGTCAACGTCGCCCCTACTTGCATGCAAATACATTGATTAAAAAAGTAACAAGAACAATATTTTACAGGTTTCAAAGCAGCTACTCAAAATTTCTACTCATATCCTTGAGCCAGAATCCCAGCTGATGTGGCTTATATTTCACCGCTCCTGTCCTAAACCGCTCATCTATAAATCTTTCAGTTTTTATTGAAGCCCTCTAGCAGGAATGCCAGTGAGATCGGGGGCTGCATATTGATACTTGGAGCTATACAGTGGTGTAGTGGAGGAGGAGGAGGAGGAGGAGGAGGAGTGGTGCTGCTGTGTTCGAGAGCCCGGGCTAAAATGGGATCTTCCTGTTTTCCCTCAGAGACAGTAAGGTCGTAAAAAACCTGGTCGGTCCAGTCGGTGCTGTTCCCTCCTGATAACACACGCCTTTCCCTTCTCTCTCATACATTTTAGGACTCTTCTGCACCAACCCCATATTAACTATTAATCCTCTCTTCTCTATAGCTCTCTTGAGCCCCTGTCTCGTGGGCCTCTGCTTTCTGCCCACTCTTCGCAGTTCTTTTCCAAAAAGAGTTTCCTCTCTCAAGTGCTCCCCGCCCTTCACTTTTCTTCTGGCATGGTTTCCTGGCTCTGTCTTTCCATTCACTTGCTCGATCATGTAACTCACCTTCTTTTTCCTGGGGTATAGCTTGGTTTTCTATGGTCCCCACAGAGCTAATTCTAACAGTAGGTCTTTGACAAGTCTCACCCATATTTCTCTCACTAGATTTGTCCCACTTTTTAGATTTCTCAGTGGCTCTTTTCATTTCCTCCGTCCCCTGATGCGCTCAGCTAACACGATCTGTCTTGTCTCTGAACTGGAATCCCCATAAGAAATTTCTCGACATTTGAATGCATTAATTCAGCACATACCGGTAATTAAAAAACATAATACTTAGCACAATTTAACTCCATATGAAGCAATATCTGTAGCACAATTCTCTAATAATAGCAAAGAGTAATCAATGGTAATGTCAAATATTGGCAGTTTAATATGACTGACCTATTAATAACTGTTCTGGGATGGGCCGGATTCTGAACAGATCTATTGACTACAACTAAATTGGGACTAAACTGTAACTAAACCGAGAACCAAGCCTGGACTATACAAGGACTTCATCAGGACTAGAACAGGCCCACAAAAACACACGTACATACTAAACCGGGATCAAACCAGGACAAAACCAAATCATGTTGATAAGATCATTTAATAACACTATTTTGCAGAATGTCTTGCACTTGGTCTCACCTTAGCTGCCCCAGATTGTAGTGGCGTGTCTCTCCGTCCGTGGCACGAGTCACAGTAACAGAAAAGTACGGTCGAAGCTGCCGGAGCTCCAAAAGGACGATGGCCAGGTAGTGAATGAAGAGCAGAGCATCCACCAGAGATACAGCGTACTGGACTATCCCCTGGTAGTTCTCATCCTGAAATAATCATAAATACATTCAACAACATGAAACTACCACAGACAAGTGTTTAAACATGTAGAATGTTCTCTTGAGGGAATGCAGAGATATCTGAAACAGGCGTTAGACTTCAAACAACTGCAGTGTAGATTTTGCCTTCTAGCGTTAGGAGGAACAAGTCAACAGGGAGTTTAAATTATAAATCATACAGTAAACATGGAACTGGGAAAATAAAATGTCTATGCTTTGGTTGTTTTTTATGTGAGGCGTCTAATGAGTATAACTGAAGTAAGAATATTGTTTGACTACAGACATTTTATACCATGTTTTGGAAAAATAAACTTCACTTAAATTTTAAAATGGTATTAATAGCAAATATGAAAGCTGGCATAGTTTTGGAGAAAACAAGAAGGTGCTAGAAATTATACATTATTAATTGATATTTATTTCCCTTCTGGCACTGCCACAGCATATCATCTACCTCCTGCTGCGCTGCATATCACAAGAAACGTAGTATATTCAAATTAATTCTATAATTACCGGTATATATGATCATAATATATCTGATTTACACTTTCTTATAATTGTAATTTTTCAAACTTAACTGAGCATTTTCTCATATTGCACAGTCCTACTTGTAATTCCAAACGCATCTGATAGCACTTCACCTGTGTGTCCAGTATCCTGACTCCGTAGAAGAGCCAATAGGACACGACAAACAGCAGCACCAGCACCGCGAGCAGAGCCCTGAACACAAAGACGCGAGGCAGTCCAGCGCGGGGCGGCCTGAAGAACAGCGCCCACACGGCCAGCAGCAGGATGAGCAGCTTAAAGGCCACGGAGATGAACAGGCCCTCGCACGCCGTCCCACAGGTCTGCAGCTTATCCGGCCACAGCACGTGGGGGAGAACCAGAAAAGCCACGGGGGTGAGGAAGACCAGCAACCCCAGGATTACAGCCAGAGTCAGGGTGAAGTAGCGGCGACAGTCCAGGCCCACGCTGTCCTCCAGGTCCTTAGTGATCCGCACGATGTCCTCCTGCGACAGGCTGTGCTCGGACGTCCCTGTGACCGCCGTGGTGGTCTCGCCCCAGTTATCATCCTTCAAAATATGAGAGACACAATACTGAAATTAGATTTACACTTTATTGTCCACTGCATTGACCAATCCTTCAAAGTCACTACGTTGGGTCTGGACTACCTAGCTGGAGGATTAACCAAGTGAGTTGATGGGGAGAACAGGCCTTTTCCTTCCAATTTAAAACAAAAATAAACCTTTTCCCAATGATTTACTATTGTTTTGTGATTAGAAACTGGGAAACAAAAATCTTGTGGCTTCAGTGAACACAAATGCAAGGTCTGTTTGTTTGTGGGACCATTTGTTCATCAGAACATATGAGACAATAGCAAGGAATTCGAGATGAAACCAACACAGTGGCGCTCATCACATTTCGCGTTTTCCTGTGAGTGTATTCCCTTAGTTGTAACACTTCACTAAAGCAACTAAGAGTTCACTGTTTCTGCCTTTAGCTAAAGCAGCCGCTCGACAAAGAAAAGGTGATTTCCACATATGTGAGAGAGAGAGAGAGAGAGAAAAAGGAGCAGAATCTAGGAAGTGGGAAAAGCAAACAGTCAAATTGCCAACTGGGCTCCTCTGACGTTTCCCTCCGACTGTATCCGCAGATAATGGAAGTCAGCCGAGTCAGAGCTAAACGTTACAACAACAAAGATAAGGACTCTTTAGAGAACAGTCATAACAGGCCAATGCTGCTGTGCTGTGAGCCTGCTCCCGGGGCAACCACTGCCAGCGAAAAGTGCTTTTAATGAGCTGCCACCAGCGTCAGGATCAGGCATTACTCACACATTTTCCTTCACCCAGAGCTGGTGAGAACAACCTGCAATGGCTTTTTTACATTTAGCTTGAGTGAGAATCTTTTTTTATACAGGATTATATGAATGAGGAGATGACAGAGGGCTTTCCAGGAGATGCACTATGAGCCCAGGCAGAGGGGGCGGGAAGGGGGAGCAGAAGAGGGGGATGGTGCAGTGGGATGGAGAGTGTCCCAGTGGCCTCAGGGTTACAACAGCAGCTTTGAATGAGGTGAAGCAGAGGACTAGAGATGACAACAGCAAGCATGTCACATCGGACAATAGAGTTAAAGTCACCATCAAAAAGACTGCGAAATGTTGGAAATACAGATTTCAAACTAAGCCCAAGAGCCTGAACATTTGTGGAGGGGGGAAATATCTGTGGAGGTCATGATCATGAACACAAAACTAGTAGCAATGTATAAGCAATCATAATCAATGCTTTTTGTTGATGATAAGCATTCACTTGTGGTCAGAGAAACCAGTGATGGATTTTTTCCAGTACCTTGAAAGACAAACTTTTCTATCTTTAGCATCACTGTCAGTCATTGCAGAAGGAATGCTAACTGTTCCAAGATCATATTTTCCTGCCCAGCCTCTCAGTTGAGCAGCGGCACTCCAAACTGTCTCAGTTTCAGCTCACCTTTGACCCCGCAACATGGTCATAAATTAGAATTCTTCCATCGGCAGGGCTCCTAAAACCTCAAACAACATGAGAACCAAATCCACAGGCCTGTTACACAGGCACTGCATCAAGCGGCAAGTGTAGATCAATAGGTCAGAAAGTAAGACATATTTACATACTGTACCAAGTCACCATACATTTCAGACAGAATCCATCTACTGTATATGCTTACCCCAATTTTAAGGGCCACACTACAGGCAGGATTAAATAATGAATGGGCGAGTGCGGTCAGTTCAAGTGAGTTGTTTTTGGACTGGCCCAGTGAAAGCCTCTTCATTAATAATGTGAAAGAGAGAAAGCGCACTGGAGAGGTTCTCTGCATTTCTACAAAGACCGGAGCAACAGGCTGTTTACTCTCCCACAGCCACCCATCCAACGCAGAACAAAACAAACTTCATTATACTCTCTTTGTACGAGCCGAGGGTGCACTTTACATCAGAGTTAAGTTAGTTACACAGGAAAGCAATAGGCATGAGGGTTTAACTGTGTGAACTGTACACTGCACCAGGCTCAGGTTGCAGACTTAGAAATTGTGGGCTTTGAAAATTGCTATTTTGAACATTTTAAGGTCAAGGTTAAGATACACTATAGTCTCCGTAGAGCAATGGGTTTGTGGGTTTGGTTTTGCCGACCAGTTCCCGGTGTCAGGAGTCAGGACTACCGGAGCTTGTTTTGGGTTGATGGAGAAAACCGAAGCCTGGACAAAACCCGCCCAGACACGTGGAGAAGATGCAAACTAAGCACAGAAAGGCCAGGGCGGCACACATGCACTTTGGTTTCCTATAGGGATGATTTTCAGATATGAATCAGATCGTTACAATAAATATGATTATAACAAGAAATATTTGTGAGCAATTGTCTAGCAGTTAGGTAAAACCACTGGTATTATTTAGCATGAAACAACTCGTTTTACAAACAAAGTCAACACTAAAAGGCAAATACAAGGCTGCATTAAGAAATATCTGATGGATGGAACCTGCAATAGGAATACAGTAGTTACATTAATCAATATCCTAAATTTAAGACATCTACATTGTAGTGTATATGTGCAATCCTTGGTGGATGTGAATGTTCACTCATCTGAAAAAAGGTTGAATGTACAGTGCCACATTGCAGAACATAATTTGCAGTGTGTTAAATCATTACAGTCCTGCTGCTGTGAGGACTGACCACAGAGATACACAGACGAGACACGATGCATGATCCTGATGCTACTGGACACATTGCAACTCAATCACCGGGTCATTGAGAGAGCTCTAAAACACATTATTGTCGTCAATAAAAAAGAATATAAATGTTGTATATTGTCAGATTTGATGTCTTATTTCAGGCTAATGATCTTGAAACTAGTTAGAAATATCCTGACTCAAATGAAATAACTAGTAGTAATAGTAAATTCTGACGGTCTAACAAATAAAATCGACTTATATTTCGGTACTTAAATTTGCTTTTCTGTTACTATTGCTGTTGCTTCTTATTGCAACTTCTCTACCTGGGCTTTCCCTGTGCTAGCAACACTAAAAATAGCCTGTAGTGACCCACATTTCCTGCTGGGATTAACCAATCACCAGGACGTGATCTGGTTCAGGCCTATTCCCATTTATCACTTTAAAGGAGTAACCCGGGGAAAGCACACATGAGGTAATGGTGTGTGAGGGAGGGAAAACAAAGACCCGAAAGGTGCGGCGCAGTGACAGGCAGCCAATTACTCCAGAGCCGGGATTGATCTGAGGAAGAACAAGGAGAAAGATGGTGCCATGATTACTGTGCACACAAGCCAACCGGGAGATCTCGAATGAGCAAAACACCTGTCAGATACACTCTTGCTTCATGTCTGCTCTGATTTATGCCCGTTGGAAACTGTTTTACAAGGAAAACTTTGAAACAGAGAGGAGAAGCAGACAAGCAGGAGGGTATGGAACGGTAAGCCCCATTGAGTACAGAGAGAAAAGGTGTACCGTATTTAAGCTGGGCAGGCAAATGGTCCAATGTCAGACTCAATACAAACAGAAAACAATGGTACTAGCAATAGATATAAAACCTATGACTGTAGTAGTTTGCTCACATTGTGGGAAACATCATTGTAAAGTCCCTGGTTGGATTCTCAGTTTGGATGTGACCTTTCTGTGTGATGTTTGATGTCCTGTAGGTGCTCTGGTTTTTTGTTAGCACAATGCTTACTCAAAGGGCTAATCCTACTGCTACAGGTACTCTTGACTAGGGCCCGATCGGCTATCGGCCAAAATCTAGTCGATATAGCCAATATTCCATGCATGGCATGTTATACTTTGTTTTAAAGCTTAGCCTCTCTAGAATACAACCGTGCCCTAATATGTAATGCAGTGGCAAAACATTTCTGTAGAGTAGTTTGTTTATGTCTGAGACGCCGTAGTGCACCTGAAAGCAGCTCCAGAGGTTAAGACATTGTTGTTTGTGTGAGGGCTGACCATTCATGGCTCTGACAATGACTCTGACTGAGGCAGCACTGGATTTAAATGCCCGGAACTCAGCTAGTAACTCCACAGATCACACAAAACTAGGGCTATTTACTGGCTTAGTGTCAGTGTAGTGAAGAGAGTCACTATACGGACAATCGTTTGGAGCCAGAGTTGAAATCATCATTATTTGTGAAGAATTGGGATCTGAGAGGTAGCCTATGTGAGTGATGAGTGCTGTAAATGTGTCTGTTTTAATGCTACTTCTCTTTTCTTCATTTTATAAAGTAACTAGACTATAGTTAGCGCTTAGCTTGTGAAATGCTACATGCTTAAACATTGCTGTTCTCTCATAAACAACTGTTAGTAATTATGGCTGTATCTGTGTTTTCTGGACCCACATTGATGTGAATGAACTGTTAAAAGTGGCATTATTACCCCACGCATATGGATTAAGCCTAATACATAGCACGCATATTAATTTGGAACCTAACCTAAAGTCTATCAAAAAGTGTCTTAATGGAAGTTATGCAAATGCACTTTTAGTCTTTAAAATTGACTGTAATCAGCTGCTCATAAACAATACATTTTTAGATCTAGCTTTGAAGGTTGAGCCAACTGCAGATAACACATTTCCAATACAATAAAGTTAAACTTAGTCTTTACCTGGTTGCAAGATTTGTATGGTAGATTAATACCTCGTTGGGAGATGTTAGAGCTGTCTCTTGTTTGTGTAACAGAAACATGTAATTAACTCAAGATTTATTTGCCCTGTGTGGTGCAATCAAATGTGAACCGCAAGAAGCTAAAACAAAGACCTCTAATCAGGCGGTATTAAGAGGAGCCATGTGCAGAGGTCAAAGAAGTTGGAGGGGAAAGCTGGCGATAGGACAAAGAATGTGCCAGTCAAGTATTTCTTTGATATACTACATTTGGCAAGGCAGCAAAGTATACGGGGCAATATGAGATGCTTAAACACAGCAATGCAGGATCATATTACATACTACTATAAAGCTGCTACATATTATAGCGACAAAATCTGGCAACGTAATGATTTTAAATGTAAAGGAATTTGCTGATTTAAGCGAAACCTGGCTGCTTAGAAAAGGGAAGATTTCAGGGCAAAACCAGTTTAAAGCCAAACTACAAAAATGAATACACCTAACACCTGTAGGCAATGGCTTTATAGCATAGGTGTTTAAACATGTAGAGTATAAATAGGTCACAATAAGCCATGAACAAAGGGAGCTGCATTTTAAAAGCTTTCTGTTGTGTTTTCATTCTTCCCCTATTGATAAAAATAACTATTGTCTATTCTCTTGCGGTAAATCAAAGTCCGCTAATGGCTGTTTTTGTTCCAGCTCTGAGTCAAGAGAGCGGTATACAATGCACTGAGCTCACGAAACAAGTGCACTCTAGTCCCTCTTGGGAAGAAAAGCAGTGTGCTGGCTGTGTAAAATACAACTGCAGAACATGCCATTTAAAACCATCTTTGTTTAAAGCTCGGACAGGTCACTGAGCCGACAACTGACAACTGATTAGCATGAAGACAATGAAGGCAGGGTTATTGAATTATGAGCAGAAAAAGACAACAATAGGGAGAGTTATTTAGTCAAAATAATAAGAAATGTCTATTCTATGTATTCTGTGGTTTATTCCGGTCCCAAGCCTTTTCAAATGAGTTAGAAAAGCCATGTCAAATACAATCAACGAACAGCAAAGCGTACACAAATGAGAGAAATGTATACATTCACCAAAAGCATCAAAGTGAAAGCACAATTAAAACACATCGATACACACGTAACATTTAGGGTCAACAAAAGGATTCATTCCCCAGCATGCGATGGAATGCAACTGACATAAAAAGTAATTTCTCCTTTTCTATATAATCGTCAACATCCTGAGGCACAGCTAAAAATAAGCAACATAAAGAAGCGTCACTGGAAGCATGACTTTACAACACAGGACGACACAAACCTCTGGGACAGCATACTTCATGCTTGAGTACGCCTGAATCGCTATCACGCACATTTAAACCAGTGAGGAATAGGATTTTGGCAAATAAATTAGATTTTTTGTTTGTATTAAAAATCAACCATTACCATTTGAGAGGGATCTGAAATGTGAACTGCTTTGCAACAGTCTAAACTATAGAATATTGGGTTTTGTTTTATTGTTTTTGCAATTCAGCTCATGCAATTTGCTGGTTGCGACCTTTCAAACGGCAATTACATTTCAATCTTCCTCTTTCCGTGAGGAAACATGCCACCATCTCTATCTCCCTCTCTCCCTACCTGATTTGGCTTGTCTCCCGGCGCTGCACTTGCCACTTGAGGTGAGTTAGTGATTGAGTCGTGATCCAGCGTGGTGATAATGACTTGCTTTATTTCCTCCACGGTCCTGCACACTTCGAGCACCTGCAGCACCTCATCCTCCATCAGCGTCGGCGACTGCGCTGTCAACTCCTCCATTTGTTATCAGCTAAATGTCACGGCTCTTCACTCACACATCTCTGCTCCAAATCTGCTCTTTTCTCCCTCGTTTCATCCCGGAGTGGGTGACCTCTTGGATACCCCGCTGCTATGGAGTCCAGCCTGTTTTATCCAGCTTTATATGGTACAAAAAACTCCCATGATGCCTCGGGAAGCTTTATGGAAGAAGGAGGGTTGGACAAAAGTAAACATGCGCCTCCTCCTTCTTGTAAATAAAATAACACTCCATTTAGGTGCCATCAGCGTCCACATAGCGCTGCCTGTCTTCCATTCTCCGTGCTCACTACTTCCTTGTTTCGTTGTATGCCATCTTTTATGTTTCCTTTTACGTCTCCTTCCCTCAAGGCGTCTCCTCTCTTTCTGCGCCTCAGCACCACTCTCAGTCCATTTCTTCTGGCCCAGCGCACACAGTGGTATGGTAGAGCGGCCGCTGGCACCACGCAGTGCGCTATGTCAGCGAGCGGGCTACGTGAGTTCACAACTATTTCGGGATTAGTCAGAGCTGCCACTGCCACTTTCAAACAATGGAAACTAAACTTAGGCTGTGAAAAGAAATGTAGTGAAATGGAGGCTAAATTTGAGGAAGAAACAGCAATCGTTATATTTTACCCTTCTGAATTATGCAACATACAGTACAAAGGGGCTTTTCAAATTAGAGCTGGACAATTTGGAAAAAATAGCTATTTATGATTTTTCTGACATGAATTGCGATTAGATTTGAGTAGATTTATTTTTTTAAATAAATGGATTCTATTCAAGGTTTACGTTTTGCTTTGAAAATGCTTGAGTATATGTCCATAAAGGCTCCAAAAGCACAGACAGAGGTAGAGCATTTAGCTACAGAGCTCATGTGTTGTGAAATCAGCTCCCAGTCCATTTGGCTAAACTCCTGTTCATCAGCTTTTGATTGTTTCATCGTTTGATTCTCTAATCTTCTGTTGGTTAAATCAATGAACACCATTGAGGCAAGTGCTGTTGGGGTTTTGGGGGTTACACACGCACAATGCATTCAAACGCATTCAGGAGACGTGACAACAAGGCTGAAATCTGAACTGACAATCACTGTATTTCAGAACATGAACAGAACATCTGTACGGACGTTAACGTTAGGGTTAGCGGTTTTTAAGCAGAAAAAAACAGGACATTTTGTTGTTTGTGAAAGAAATTATGGTAAGTCAAAAAACTGCAGCCTTTATGTTCATTCAAATTGCAATTGAGATTCAATTGCAATTCATTTAGCAGCCGTGATTGAAATTAGTTGTCTGAATCTTCAACACCAACAAACACATTTAAAGACATGTTTGCAGCACATTTCTGTTGGATTGCCAAAATATCTATGATTTGTTACCGTGATGCTCAAAATAATATCGAGCATATCAGTGTGGTCTGTTGTTCACTGTTTTTTCTAAGTTGTGCGTACAGGCAAACTTCTCTGATAGTTGTATTGTGTTACTCATGTACTCCCATCAGTAGCACAATGTGTTTGGGTCTGACTCATGTTGGAAAGCAGCCGACTTCCCAGATCTTCCACTGACTTTAATTGATTGGAATGAACCGAGCTGCCGCAGTAGAAGGATCAGGGGTTCAAGCAAAAAAGGAATAATTATTACATTTCTTCTCTTTTTGGCACTGAAATCATGGTTAGAGTTAGGCTTCTTTACCTTTTTCTGCTTTGCTATCTGCTGCCTGTATTATTTCTGAATCCTATCCAACTTTGCTTGTGGTGCATACAAACCCTAAAAACAACAAATGCACATAAGCCAATGTAACACAACAGAAAACAAACAAACATGTGTTAAACAGCCAGAGACTTAAAAACAGAAAGGTACTCAATTTGTCAAAGGTGCAAAGGGAGCGTTTGTTATTAAAGCTGACAATGAATGAGACACCTACACACATACAAAATATCAAAGTAAAATTGCATCCCAGGAATATAAATGTTGTATCTAAAAATAATCAGCAAATAAAATAAGCATTAACACCTTCTAAATATAAACTACACAGTACTTTGTCTCAGCGGTGAAACTGTAGGTGCTAATGCTCAGAGAATGCGCTCTGGTTTAAACGTATCGCATTTCTTCTGTTTGACGCTTTGCACAATGCTGCTACCACATCAGAGCCGCAGTCCTAACATGCCACGCTAACCCGGTCAAACACTCCTGTCTCAGCGCACTCGAATATCCACTTAGATGCAGCGGTAGTGACAGGATAACCACACACAATTGCTCACATGATTTAAGTGATGTCTATTTCAGTAAAACTAGAAGCAGGTTTGTCACAGTCTGATAACAGCGTGCTAGCCCATGTCGAGAATGCTCAGTTCGCTGTATTATTCAGATGAGTAAAGCGCCTGCAGCGTTTGGCTTGTTTACAAAAGTCAAACTTGCTGGAAATGCTCAGATCGAACATAAAAAGCACTCAACGGCAATCGCAGGGAGCAGAAACTGGGCTTGGCAACAGTAATTTGTTTTCAATGCAACAGAGGAATTTACTTGTGCTTATTTTCTACGTGATTTACGGTAGACAAGCAGAAGAGAGTCAATATAAAGAACTCATTTTTGCTGATGATTTACAAGAACTGTTTGGAACCTATTCAAGGTAAAATGCAATGAGTGCAGAATTTATCGAAGCTATATATTTTCATAATTAGTTTTGAGCAACTTTGAATTTTGACTCGTGTTTTCCCCAACTTTTTGCTTCTTTTATCATCATAAACATATAAAATGTAGACTGTTCAAAGTTTCCGAGTAGCTGAAAGTATGTAGTGTATGTAAAAATGATACATGCTTCTAAAAAATCATACCCTTTATTTCTTTGTGCAATGCAACGGTGAGCATTTCCAAACCCAATCTGGTGTGAACAACTTTCTCCTCATGCACAGTCTTAGTCATCTCTCACGCTCATCGTTGGGGAAACTTTAGCTTTGGCAGAGTGAGGACATCCCTGCCTGGAGCGCTGCCCTGCTCCATCAGCCCGCTCTGTGATTAAGCTCTGCTCTGATACGACACTGGCGCAAAACGTGAACACCACGTGCATATGGCAGACACATACGCACACATGGTTTTAGGTCTTTCTCACGCCGCTGTGGCACTGATTACTCACACTCATGACAGTCCCGCCCAACCGTCAGCAAAGCAACAACAAGCCGTGGCAGGAATTAGATGTGAACAACCAAATGCTAGTTTCCATCTATAAAATAACATTAGACGTGCTTTCTGAGGTCTACAAGTGAGCGATGTATCATCTACAACATTATGTTAGAATAGTAGAAAAAAAATATGGTGATTATTCTTTTAATCAAGCATTTAGTTGTATAGATTGCAAAAGGCCGGTGAATATGAGATGAGTTTTACAACCTGGTAGATTATATTTACAGTCAATAATTTCACCTTGATGTAATTACTGCTCTGTCTGAGTAAAAACTCAGCATGGCATGTTTTGGAGTCTATGTATAGATATTTGCTTTCTATACTATAGTAGTTGCTATCAATCAATTAAATAGTTTCAGCTCTATTTGAAAGTATGTAAAATTTGAATAGTATAATTGGGGTTAGTGTTAGTATAATTTGAAAATATTGAACAGAAACAGTGTAATCTTCCAAACAAGGGATTAGATAAGGTAAGATAACCTTTGTTTGAAGGCATTTTAAAATAAAGTGATATTTATGCACTTTTTTGTGTTTCGTCTTACTGTCAATTAACCTTTTGTGCAATACTGAACTGCCACCAAGACGGATTTACATTTAGCCATCTTTTGAAAGGCTTCCTAAGCTTTTGTCTGATTATCATTCTATATAATATATATCTATTATAGTTAAATATAGAGAATGCACATAAATACTAATACAATCATTTGTGTCAATATTACAACCTTTGCTTAACACATTCATGATGCTCTGTCGCCACAAGCCAAAGTAAGTGCAAAGTAGGTCAAAAGTAGTCAATTTGTTTTCCCGTCTGTGGTTTTAAGCCAAAGTCTTGATGAAGACCACAGAGCCAAACACTTTTGGCAGAGAGAGGAGCTGGGGCTTGTGTGAGTCAAGGAGCGCTACGTCTCTATTCTTTTTTTTATTCAACAAAAATGTAACACCTGCCAGAAGCCAGACAGGGCAATGAATCAATTTCTCATTATCACAGCAACACATCTTATCATCTATGTATCTAAATAAGTCTGTTGCTAATCAATGAACTGTATAAAGCAGTGCAAAAAAAACATTCAAGCTAAACTAGATCAACAGCAGCTCTTCCAAATGCATAGGATTTGACACAATTTTTGGATTTAAAAAACAAATTACCAGTCAATCAGGATTATTATAATTGGACTGGAAACCTTTGTATCACTTGAGTGCTGACTTTCTGTATATGTCATGTTTAAACTCGTTGACAACCAGCTTAACCGTATTTTATCAATTCAATGTAATCCAGTAACAAATATATGTCATAACAATCATGCATCAGTAAAGGATACACCATTAACTACCATTTGTGTTTTCATTCAAATTACGGGTACAAAATAAATCATAGTCATTAATGAATAATTAGACCATAATTATTGCTGGCCCAATAAAGGTTTGAAGAATTGCTGTGGCATTATAAAGAGCAGACCAGAGCCCAGACCTCTGCAAACGACTAGCCCTCGTGCCCTCTGCCCCTAAATACCAGATGGCTTGCCAAAGCACTAAACACAATTACTTTCCTTCCTCATTTCGACCAATGCTTGATAAATCTCCTCTGCTCCAAATCCTGTAGGAATCAGCCTGGCCTTCCCCACAGGAAATAGAGGTCTGGAGACAGAGGGGCGATTGTGCGCGACGCTAAGCCCACGTGAGGCTCACCTGGACGGGCTCCCCTCGGACAGAAGAGTCCCCCAGCAGTGGTTCGGCCGGTGGTGTGTTGATGGTGACCGACTTCTCAGAGCGACTGTCTTTACTGCGGGATTTATGCCGGTCACGACTTCTCTCTCTGGAAGAAAAACAAAACAATCTGGTTAGTGGAGGTATGGTTTCTATAAATGGCTTTTTTCTGCACAAAGCTAATGTCAAAACGTCCAGAAGAGCATACTATATACAAAGGTGTCCTTAAACTACACATCAAAATAAGTAATTTCCCCTCTAGCTTACTTGACAAAAAAACCCAAAATAAATAAAATGCACTATACAACATTATACAACATACAGCAAAAATGAAGTCCCTAAGATTTCAAAGGGTTTAAAAATAGGGAGTGTCTGGTTAAGGTTAGGGTTAGGGTTAGCCATGAGGCTATAACGGGCTATAAGAGAAATGCCGCGGTCCCTGAAACTGCGCGGCCATTTGACAATATACAACATACCTAGATGCTAATTGATACAGACAAAAGACAAAATCTGACTTTCTCTGAACTAAATATAACTAGTATAAGACCACTTGGTAACATTAAAGAAACTGCTGCTATTCTGTGTTAGAAATTGCATTCTATTGTTATTATTTCTATTGTTTTTCATTGTTGTGGTCATGAGATTGGTATTATGTATCAAGCGTATTTCTCAACTTGAGTTTAAAATCTTAGCATCTTGAGTTTGCAGCAGTCTTTGTCTTGTTTACTGGAGTCACAGTCTTGATTTTCACTGATTGGCGTTTCTGTGTCAACTCCACTGAGCCGTGTTTAATTGAAGCTCAATAACAGATGTGTGCAGCAGGCGAATATAAGAAATGTAAAATAACAAACCACAAACAACCAATTGTTGAAGGAAAAGGGTTTTCAAACAGTATGCTCAATAGTTTGCGGTGGTTCTCATTTTGTGATCAACATTCAATAGTTGGGACATTGTGTCTGAAAGTGTTAAACAATAATGCATTCCAATTACTTCTGTGTTAACAATATTGACATGGAAAGGTGTACAGTAGTCTGTATATAATAAATCCATAATGAGGATTGATGGAAAATGCCAGCCTAATTTGCATTGAACTTCAAAATCCCAAAGGAGAAAACGTTGTCATTAATGCCTGTAAATAGAAAAAGGAAGCTTCTGTTGTGGTAAGATAAGCTTTCTTATCCCACTGTTAAGGGACAAATTAAGTCGAGCATTGTTTCCTCTTGTAACTATGAATGGACATATCAGGCTTAGGTGAACTCTGACCCATATTACCTCCACCTCTCTCTCCAAGCCTCCCTCTGTCTCCCCTCTCTGTGCAGTGTTTTATCAGCGAGCTACTGTCTGTTCCGTGCTGTCCAACATATGAGCTCCATTAGAGTGGGAGACCTCGTGCACTTACAGCCCTATAATCCCGTGTGTGCCGTGAGCGCGAGTCTCCACATGGCACAGTGCCCTGACAGTGGCTACATTAGCACGGCTACCGCTAATCCCTCACCCCTGCCCTCTGCCACATGTCCTTTATAACGAACACATTTTATACACTGAATAAGGCCTATTGTCAATATCAAGGCATTAGAGGCTTCTGTATTCAATATTTTTGAATACAGAAGCATCTAATGTATAAATATTTTGACTATGATCAACTACTTTATTTATTTTGGTTGAGAGTCTGCATTTTATCGATACATTTCAATTTTAACGACCATCCAAATATGTGATTAATTATTTTAAGGGCAAATGGGGTGGGCTACTACTTCAAAAATGTTCAGCAATCAATAGCAACTTCCAGTTTGCTGGCCCAATAAAGGTATATGCAAACATGGCACAAGTGCTGCTAAAAGCCTTGTATCTCCCAATCCAGTGTCCATAATAATCCCTTGACATCAAAAATAAAAATAAAAAAACGCTGAGGCCAGACAAGGATTTCCATGTAAAAGTGATTTGACTTTGTTAAATTGAAATAAAATACCCATTCCAAATTACTAATATAAATGCAAACTTAGTATAAACTACACTTCTAAATTCCATACATTGAGCTCCTTTGTTACCATTGCTTTCTGGCCTCCCAATGAGTAAATAGCAAGAACATACAGTCTGACAAGTCTGCCGCCTGTCTAAATAACAGCGTCAGATTGTTTATTGATTGCTTTCTCACTCCAGTCACAAGCCATAATGCAGAGGATATCCTGCTCTGCGGTAATGAAGGAACCAGAATGATGGAGGGCCATATAATAGACTTGTACTGGATCCAAGTGTTTTGAATAAAGGGCGTTAGCTGGGCTGCTTCCGTCTTTACTCTCACACTTCCTTTGCTGCCATTTGTAAGTATCGTGTGTGGCCCCAAACCTCGGCAAATCAAAATGGTTGTCATAAACTATAGAGCAAAATTGGGATGTCAAATTTTAGTGTTGAGAAGAAGAAACAGGACAGAAACAACTGGAATCCTTAATACATTTATTTTGATTCCTATTGTGTAAAAGCTCAGAATTTTGAAAGTACATGACCAGCTTTATGAATATAAACTCTCTGAATGATGAAGTGACGTTAATGTGAAATCAACAGCACTTTAGATTTATAGATTGAAATCACTTGATCCTGCTTTTAAAATGACCACAATTATTATTTGTAGCTCTTATGATTTATTGTGTGACCTGAATAATCACAATTATTGACATCCCAACAACAAATACAAGAGATTTGACAGACTGACATATTCTGATTAGATTGATCTAAAATGAACAATACTTTAATACATTACAAATAGGATTATTGCTTTAAATGTCACTAAGGCTGTTCTTATCACGCCAGGCTTGGGTTATTCAAAGGAGAGCAATTACCACTCAATTGTTGACAGAGATTGCAGTGACAAAAGGAGCACGAGACTCAGAAAGATATGATGGTTCTTCTAAATCTTGAGCAGAATCATAAACGCAGACACAGACAGTTGCATTTTAAGTAGCATTAGAGGACAAGGGCGTATTCAAATTATCCACCTGTATATCCATGTGAAATGAAGGAAAGTAGTGCTGCACAACATGAGAAAAATGCTAAAAACTATGATTAGTATAGCGATAATGATATGTTTGCATACTAATTGTACTTTTTGACACAATTAGTCCAGTTAAATTGGAACAAAAAATGCTCACACCTTAATTTATAGTCAACAGATGTAAAAAAAATGTAATTAAATTTGAAAAAATAAAATAATAATAATAATAATAATCAATAAACCAAGAAAAAAACAAGGCTAAATGAAAATAAAATAATTACTTATTTCTGTCAGATGGAGGACTCAGTGTTGCTGCAATACATCATTTTTCTGCATTATTGACGTAGCCAATTGTACATAATTGATATTTTTGTAATAGAGTATGCGGTCCTAACATCATGGAAATAATTCTTCTTCGTAAACGCCCACTACAAAGTGGAACACCTGGTTCAAGTGTGATACATGGCTGCCGAAGTGCCAGTAGTTGTAGTAAACGTGATGACTCTTGAGTGTGAGAGTGCGGCGCAGACTAATGTACTGTAATGGATGTGCGCTGGGACCAGACCTGTGGTAGTCCGAACAGATCGGCCTCTGTGTCTCAGCCCCTCCCCCAAACCGACGCCCGTTCAGCTCGCTCCTGGGCCCACCACATGGAGCCCAGCCCTCACCGTCGCCTCTTCCTCTCCCACATCTTTCCTGCCTCATTACCATGCGCAGCCTTTTTGGTATTCCAAAACTGTGTGCAGCTACGATTTGATTAATGGGATTTGACTTCCAGTGCCTGAAATGGGAGAAAAGGGAGTGCGGAGGAACGAGGGTGATGTGAGGGCGCGGATACCTGGCGAGTCTGGGCAGAACAGTGTCAATTAGACCCCGGAAGCTGCGTTTCCATCTAACACCTGAGAATGAGTGTCTGTGATCGCATTCTCCCACTCAGGCAGAGCAGGAGAAGAGGCAGCGGGCAAAGTGGAGCCGATGGGGGCATGCCAAACTGTCGGCGGACCAATTTGTTCCCTCTCTTCCTGGCAGACCACACCACCCACCTGCGTGACACCGAGCTCAGAGTGGATGCACAAAGCCAAATGCACAGTGCAATCAAATCTTCTGCCAAATGGGTCGACTTGAATTCAAGTCAAAACCGAGCCACCAAATGCTCTCTAAAGACTTTTCAAACTCATAAACAAGTCACATCAAGAAACCAGACCATTAGAAAAGCAATTGGACAGAGGAGGTGCGGATGATTTGCAGATGTGAAAGCCTCTGTCACCAGAAAATAGAAAATCCAGCACGGTTGCCAGTATTTGAAGTTCATCCAAGCCCTCCAATGTACCTGCAAAAACTCTCACACGTGCGACAAAAGCTGAAATTGGCCATAACACATTCGAATTAACACACTGATACCTAAACAACACTGAAAATTAGACTCCCTGCTTCTGTACTGTGCTAGGAATGACATAATATTATGCAGTTCTGCCATGAATTTGGACAAATACTGTCAGCTGCCATGTAATTGAAGTTCGACGAATAAAAAGAAGCAATTTTCCATATTGGCCTGTGAAATTATAGATGCAAAAAAAGAAAATCCCAACAAAAACGCTCGTCAGTTCAACATTTGGAGTGGAGACCGAAGCCATTATACAGCATAATTATATCCCCAAATGCCTCCTGCTCTCCAGAGGTCATGCGGTAATGAAATACTTAGCATAAGGAGTCCAAATCATATTAATGCACTCCACCATGGCTCATTATACCGGTCTGAATTCTGGCTGATAAAAAATGAATGAGGAGACGCGCTCTCATACTCCATAATTACAGAAACTATTGCCTCTTTGACTATTACTGTTTTGCTTATACAGTCACATGGAAATTAAACAGATCCACTTCACACAAACAAAGGAAAGAGGAATGACCAGTAGATTTGGCTTCAACATAATGTGCAGGCACCATTGTTTGAGACGCCACCAAGGAGGGTCATGGGAATTTGACTTGAGCAGTAGTACAAGGAAGTCAGGACTCAGAAGGTCTTTTGTTACTTTTTAAAAAATTGAGTAGTGTACAGTTTTTTTTTTGTGTAGATGTCTGGCGGCAGTGTAACACTTGGATACCAGCCGCCATAAAACAACAACAACAACAACAACAACAACAACAACAACAACAACATGTGGTTTAGTTGCGTAAAGAAGTGTACTGTGCAAAATTTGTGGAAAAGGTACTGCATTTGTGTGAAAGTACTGCATGTGTGTAACACATGTGTGTCAAAGTACTACATGTGTTGTTGAACATTTTCAATATTTGTTGAAAAATATTCAGCCTTCCCGCGCAGCCACCTATCCCACCCGTCCATGTTTTCTGCTGCGTTTTGCGGCATACCAATGACGCTCAGTAATTCACAGTTGATGCGTAGTTTGCGACTCAAATAGTTGGTTGTCCTGACAAATCGTGCTGAACGCAGACCTGAGCAGAGAGAAAGGGAGAGAGAGCCTCGGTGACCCGGCTGCACCCCCTCCTCCTTGTAGAGGAGGCATTAGTGTTAGCGGTATCATTAGCGGTAGCATCAGAAATCTACTTTTGCAAATACTGAAAAAAAAGTACGGTATGTAAAAATGTCAAAAGCAATAGCCCTCTAAGACGGTGAAAGCGATCGAGGTATAACTTGTTGAAATCGGTGAAAGTGTTGAAAACGTGTCATCCTACAATCCTAAAATACAAGAACATATAGTGTCTGCTTTATGACATCATAAGCAGACACTCAATCCATAGGTAAGTCGCACTGGATTATAAAGTGCACTGATGTTTTTTGAGAAAGTTATGTTGAGCAAGTTAAGTGCGGCTTTTAAGTGCGGCTTTTAAGTGCGGCTTTTAAGTGCGGCTTTTAAGTGCGGCTTATAGTGTGGAAAATACGGTCATATGTCATTGTGACCTTGGGCAAGGCACTACACCCACCTGGCCTATGCATGAATCACTCTATTTACATGCACGCCAGGAGAAAGGGGCATAGGCGGAGGTCCAATTCAAACAGATTTTTGAAAATGCATTTGAACCCAGAATGTATGATTGCAATCCAATCTCAAAGATCCCAATAACATGTGGAGAATCCGTGTGTAGTCGACTTCCTGCTGCATGTAACAGTGTCTGATACAGACGAGGAGAGACATTCAACTGCACGAGGTAAGAAACAGCCAGGAAAATATATGACGTGTTTGTCGTTTTAAATAGGCAAAGATGACAAACTATGGCCCCTGCGCCGCGGACTTCAGGGGATTTGATTTGGTTTGTTGTGTTCTACTAAAGTAAAATTGGCCGAAGCTTCAATGGGGCTTATCTATGTTTGCCAAAAGTATAGTAATATCTATTATAGCGTTTTAATTGCTGATTATAGCTTCAAAGTTTTGGTGCTAGTGTTAAATCACTAGGAGTCCCTAAATGTCCCTCAGCCGCCGCTCACACCCATTTGCTTCTTTGAGCTGCTGTGGACTGGGACAAGGGTGGTCTTGAGTGCGGTTGTTTAGCACTCTCGGAGTTCTCTGTGTAAACATAGTGAATGTGTTGGCCGCCACACTTTTGTCAGTCTACCCCAGGGCAGTGTAGCTAAAGAATCATACCCCTACAGAGACTGGAGACTGAATGGGCTTAATATGACTAATGTACTCAATATCACCAACAATGAATGAATTTCAATAAATCAAAACGTCCTTCCAGCCTATACTGCCATGCCACAGTAAATGCTCAGAATGTATGTCCACAAGTGTCATACCGACTGTTGCTATCCTTGGCGTTAGTGTAATTAGACCACAGCGATGCAGAGCGACTCCACGCGTGGCACCCCACAGCGCAAAAAGATTACCTTCAGCCGTGGAAGCGCGAGGGGTTTCAAAGGCAACAATTTGCTTTTGTTTATCAAATTAGGGGCCAGCTGGTGGCTTTGGCTCGGTTATGCAAGGAGCCGAGGAGCAGAAAAATTGCCTGGCAGGGAGGTACCATATGTCCCTTTCAATATTCTCCCATGGATTTGAAATGCTGAAGGAACAGGAGACGGGTAGGAGGCCAGAGCGCTGTCTGCCAGTGTCACAGTCGGCACCACTTTTCAGCCTGACCGTCAAAACCAAGTGTGACCAATCTAACTTCATGTCACCGTGAGCCAAAGGGGGCGCATTCCTCCTCCAGGGAAATGTGAGAGAACAAGTGGTTCACCAGGGCATCCTCGGAGAGCTAAGGGGGGGAGGACGAGGGGAAGGAGAGGATGAGAGAGGTTAAGATTGAACCAGAGAAGGGCATTGGCGGCATCTCAATGGACACATGGAGCAATGCAGGCGCGGAGGAGAGTAAGATGGGAAGAACGGAGGGAGAAGAGGTACAAGACGAGAGATAAGGAGTAAAAGAGGAGTGATACAAAGAGACTTAAGAGAAGCTGGGGGAAAGCATGTATACGTGCACTCATGTTTCCAGAGGTCCTTGAGGGAAGCCAAAGGATCTGAAGTTGCAACAGGTGGCGGCGAAGAAGAGATATGCAGCAGCGGGAGGAGGGAGGGAGAGGCGCTCCACGTATCCGCTGAGCCATCAGTCAGCCGGGCCTCCTCGGCACCTGTCTCCGCTGCCTTCCTGGGGCCATTTGCCCGCTGACAGGCTAATGCCGCCACGCCGCCATGGACAGACCAACACACATGATATACATGAGAGAGAGGGAGGGAAAGGTGGAGCAGCTGGCTGGAGGGGCTAAGAAGGAGAGAGCCCGAGGGCAGGAAGGCACAAGCACAGGGCAGAGAAAGTGTCATTTTATGTGGAAATGAGGGACTATTCAACCTTTTGTCAGGGGTGTTTCAGATAAAGTCCTCCAATCTTGGATAGGTCAATGTTTTTGTGTAAAGCGCTGCTGAGAAACTGCAACATTTGTAGGTCATTTTCTGAATAAAACAACCAGCAGAAAGTTCAATGCAACTAATAAATAGTTTTCACCATGACAGAATTACTCTCTTAAACTAGGTATGTCAAGATTATTAGGTTCATCCACAATTGTGATTATTCTGAACACAATATAAACAGGTAAGACTTCAAACATAAGTATTTTATCTCAATCTACAGTCCAAAAACATGCATCTAATTGTAAAATACGTACATATTTACTAAACTGACTAAATAATAAATACTTAAATACTTAAAAACTTTATTCTGTTATTCCTGAAGTATGATTTCCTAAAGCCGATCGGCAAATAGAATGTCTTTCCTAAATCTATTCTGCTACTCCAGAAGAAACTACTGTTGTCATAGAAATCCAGTCTGTATTTCTATCTCATGCTTAACCTGCCTAATCCAGTCTGTGGCTTCCTCTCGCAAACACAACAGGGAGAGCCATGGGACGGACGCAGGATCAGTCCCAGCTCAAGAGTCAATTAAACTAGAGTGAGATGGTGGTAATAAAATCAATATCAATGCTTACTGGTCATTTGTAGTTGAGAAAATCCTAGAAAAACCTAGCAGTTTAGATAAAACTGTTTGGATTATTTGTTTCACAGATGAATTGAGTTGAGCATGGGTTAATACAAAGCATTGAGTGGATGAAAAGGGCATTTAATTTCATCAGTGCTAATAGTGCCTAAAATATATTGAGCAGAAAATAATTACTTACGGATTTATTTTCTTTGATTACTTGAGATTCATTCATGCAGATAAGGCCTAAATATGAAATTAACAGAAATATGAAAAATGGAATGAAACAAACTATAAGTACTGTGCTTGCAAATGCTCAGACCTAGAATATGTGTATAAGGCTTTTTTTATAGACATTTAATCATTTAAAATAGCATTAAATAACATGGAAATTTAAAAATAACAATGCAAATAATATTCTTAACCATTAGAGACTTGTAGACCTAAACCGTCACACCCAGCGCGTGTGAATGTTGATGATCTTTTTAATAAATGTGTTTTCAGTTGACGTTAGGACTTACCCGTGCCGATGTGACCCCCGCGACCGGCCGGAGTGGTAGGAGTACCCCGAGTACGTGGACTCGGTGTCCATGGCGACGCTGTCCTGCCTGGGCATGGGCCCCAGGTGCTCAGCCCGACCGCTGGCTGACGCGCCGGGACCGTGTGCGCTGATCTTGTCCAGATTGGGGAGATCAATACTCAGGAGACACACAAAGGTGGAGAGCTGTCAGCAGTCAGGCTTGAAAGGGACGGAGGGGGCGCCCGGTGAGGAAACATCAACCTGCAGGAGGGGGCGCACGGACAAATGGAGAATTCAGCAAGAGAAACAAGCCCTGATGCACTGATACAAGTGCAAGTTAAGAAATCAATACTTTTAATTAACTGGGAATGCGTAACATATTCATTCAGATGGTCATTTTTCTATGCGCTCTGATTTCTTCTTAAAAAGTCCCTTTCTTTGGCTGCAGCTGCATTAAACCCAATCTTCACCACCAAAGTGCACAGTGACAGCTCTCTGCGACTCTCAGGAGGTTCATATTCCAGCTGAGAGTAGCAGATAAAAGACACACCAAAAAAAAAGCTGCCGTGAAACAGCAATTTGCTCTTATTCCCAAAATGGCTGACGACCGGTGTTCAGAGCGGCCTCAGGTCTGTGACACACGGCAAACAATTTAGGGCTGACACTGACGAGCTTTCAGATGACACACAGAGCGCGCCAGAGAGACATGAAAGCAGCCTGTTCACGGGAAGGCTTTAAGAAGATGGAGGCGGAGGTGGTTTGAAAGCAAGGTTTGGGGAATTTGGACTACGAAGCGATAGTTTTTATTTGAACATACATTTCGATCATATCATTTGTCTGTAATTTGAACAGAATTTAGAAAGTCACAATAATTACTATATCTTATAATTTAATAAATAAATAAAAGCTGGTACAATATTTTTTGGGACATATTTGTAGTGATATTTTGTTATTTCTATGTAATACAATAAGATTTGAGCCGTAGACAGTGGAATAAGTCATTTCTATAATCTAGAAATCTATAATCTTCTATAATTATGCTAAATCAATAATAAGTGATTCATTTGGCTTTTTGTTTATTGCAGATGCTTTTTAATGATAGTGTACATTTAGAAAAGGTTTTACTGGGATACTTCTGCGTTTGGGTTTCTGTGTCAGTGGCATTAAGTTATTTCAACATTATCGTTCATCGTGATATTTTTCTGAAGCAATTTATCGCACAAAATGTGTTATTGTGACAGCTTTAGTCACCACATCAAATCAACTTTTTAATCAATACACCTCTGAATTACTTAAGTTTGGGATTTATCTTAATATGCAGAAACTATTAAAAAAAAATATGATTGTGATTAACTATGCAACCTAAATGAAAACTAAATTACAATTTACTGCCAGTAAAATCTATTTCCAGCTCTAAACAGACTGATCTGTCTTATAAAACAGAGCTGCTTCCTTCAGCTTGTGAGATCAATACATAATAAAAGTCCTTCAGGATGCAGGGTCAGTCTTAAATAAGGCCGCATACATTCCTAAGAGCTGGTAGTGACCTTAGGCCGACTGCATTAAAGGCTACGCTATCTGATAACAGGTCTATTATCGAGGGCTTCTGGTTTTGACCAAGCCGGTGGAAAAATAATAAAGGTGGGACCATGGAGGCACAGTTTGAACGAATGAAAGAGAAATATAGGTCAGCTCTAGTGTGATTAAAGCATATATTTAGGTAAACACACCCAAAGGGACCATACCAGTTCTGTGTGGCTTGGTCATAAATGCCACTGGGGCTAAGTAATGCACCTGCACAGGCTAAGCGCTGCAAGCGGAGGGAAAACTGAAGAGCACCGGTAGTTAAAACATAACTCACAAAGTCCTAAATCCTATACTGCCTTTCAGATAACACGGCCCGAATACCAAACACGTTGGGAGACGCAGTGGAGTCTGCACGTTCTCCACCCTGTGTTAGAGTGGTTTAATTCAGTTTATCAATTTCAAGGTTTCCAACATGATGATGTGTGTCTGTGTGTGTCTGTGTGTGTGTGTTAATTTTGATTAGCTTTTACATCAGTAGATAGATAGCTAGAACGATTCAATTGCACAAAAAAACCCACATAAATAAATATAACTTATAAGTTCATATGAATAGTTATAAAGTGCTCAGGTTCAGTTCAGACACATCTGTACGTCTTATACCAGAGGGCCATTAATTTATCTAGATTTGGAGAAGAAACACCATAATTTTACAATGAAATTATCAATCCCAACTTTTCCAAACAATAAGACGAATAGAACTGTTTTAATCGACTTGCCACAGCATGACATGAAACAATTTCTGTTTTTATAGCTATTAAAAAGAACATTCTTCCTATCCACAGATCTGACCTGAAACTTGGCCTGGAGGTGGCCTGTCTCCAAGGGAGATAGAATGCCATTCTGTGGAACATTCCAGGCAAAGAAATAACATATCTATAGAGAAATGCAGGTGGTGGACCCTCCACCAAAAAGTTACACCCACTCTCAACTTAACTCAACTTAAGCCCAAAAACAGATTTCTGATTTATGGCTGCGGTCTTCCTAAAGTGGTGAGAAACCCAGCGAAGACAATCCCAGGTTTCCTGTGCTCACCCTCCTCGACTCTCCCCCAAAGCCTTTATCAGCCACAGGGAGGGAAACACAAATCACTGGCTCCAAAAATACCCCGCGTGGAGTGACCCAGTTGTGAGCAGAAGTGGGTGAGGTGTCGCCACATCTGTGTGCTGCGGATGATGTAGTCGTGTGCATGTTTGCGTGACAACTAACAAGTAGCAACTGCATTTTTGGACAGGCTCATTCTCTAAAGATCATTTTGAACGCTTGAATCATTAGCGCGGCATGGTGACAAATTCTACCTCCGACAAGTTGTGATCTGAGGGTTTTTATTACAGACTCAACTTGAAGTGGCATGTTGTACAGAAAACCACAAGATGTTCTTGTTTAAAAAGAAAAGTGTTTGGTTAGTCAGGAGTTACTGCGGGAAGGAACAATTGAAGAGAAGTTGAAATATGTTTGAATTATAACTTTGCAATATAGTAACCTATTTTCTCTAGCGTAAAAATAAAAAGAGCTATAAAGTTTCAGCCATTAAGACAAAATATGTTCCAATTTGTGTTTGTCTTTCTGAAATAATCATAAAGATCTGCCTAGAGGTGGACATGTTATCAAAATATCAATCATATTCTGAATGTTTTTTGAAGATAAGATTAAATTGAATACAAATGCTGATCAAAAATGTATGTTATAAACTTCCAAACAAGGATATAAAGTGATATTTCTTTTAGGGTAATTTTACAATATGTTATTCCTCAGTCGTCCAGGAGTAATTTTACTTAATGAAGAAATTTGAGTAAAACTAGGATAGGAAAGCGACCGGAGGAAAACAGTAAATGCAGTATTATGGGTTCTTGTCTTAACCGAGGGTGGCATATTGAACTATAAATTGCCATTTAGTTATAATTAGCTCTTAGCGTCTGTGTGAATATGTTGTAAGCTTATAGTACTTGTGTTATAATATTGGCTGTTAAGAGGCGCTTCTATCACCTGGGCTAATCCTCTTAAAGCAAAGGCACATGGCTTAATGGGTTTAAACAAGTGCACGCTCTCGGTTCAGACACAGTGCAGATGAGACGGGAGGGCAGCCAGGTTAAATGCCCATTGATTCAGTGCTATCCTTCAGAAGAACACAATTAAAAGCTCCTTACAACACACTGATTAACTAAGAAAAAGGGCAAACTCTTGAGCAGTAAAGGGCGGTTTATTTCATGTGGTTTGTGTGTTGGCACAAATTATGAGCAGTACTTTTCTGGAGAGATTTGAAACAGGAATCCCCCGTGTCAAAAAGGGAGGGGAGCCCGAGCAGCTTTTTTGCAGTAATCCAAGCCCCCTACTGTGCTGCCGGCATGTCTGTTTGTCCTGGCAAATGCTGGCAGCCCAGCGAGGGACGAGGCTGTGAAATGATACCATGGCAATACAGCATGAAGGATATCTCAGACGGCCAATTTATCCACAAATCACATATTACACTTGATAAAAAAAATTGTGTTGTTTTGTCGAAGAAAGAGCAAACGCAATAACGTTTTGAGCGTGGAGCGACGCACAACAAGCATTTCTGTATCCCGAAACAAACACGCACAAGCTAACAGGTGTGACAACTACAGTGTGCTCGCTGTAGCCAAGCAAAGAGTAAACATCCGACAAGCTGGGAAGGCAAATATCCCTCCAGAGAACTGCTTTCATCTTTGACTACAAGTTAGAGCTGCAGGGAACATGTCAGGATCACACACAAAGCTGCTAATCAACATAGTTAGTAACAGAAGAAATGTTAATTGTTAGTCTATAGGAAAACTAACTCATCCAATATATTCATATGTATTCCTAATTGTATTCATATTATCTATAAACTTATCTGTTAATAAACTAAACATTGACTAATACTACTATTATTTGCTGCAAAAACGGTCATTTTCAGCATGAAATAATAGTACTTTATTTATGTTAAAATATGCTTTTGTACAAGCTCTGAGATCCTGAAACTGTTCAGAAAATGTCAGATTTAGTCCTGTTGTGATTCTTGCTCAAATTAGTTTTAATACTATTTCTAGTATCAATCTAGTATCTGATTTTCACTATTTGCTAATGGTTAATACTAAAATAAATGTAATAAATAAATTGCACTATATTTCAGGAACTTCTCAAAGGCAAAAAAAACTGTAAGCACGAAAACTCCATTCTGGCATTCCTTGAGCAGCAAATTAAACATCTAATGAACCAAATGAGATGTTGTGTTATGTTTTCATTTGGAAGCTCCTTTCAGGCCAGCCGATCATCCGGTCTTTCTTTCAGCCAGTACAAGAGGGAAGCAGCATGTAGTCCTTTTATTCTCGTGATTTAATCCTGGTGCCTTTGTGGATACTCTTTGATTGGCCCTCCTTTGAAAGGCACTTCCCTCTGTAGGAGACACACATAAGTGGTCAAAGAGCTTTGTGGTGAATCTGACACAAAACTACTCTCCCTGATCGGAGTCACTCGGGCTGGTTTTGTCTGGAGCACGTGGCATGGGAGCAATGCCAATTTGAGCAAAGAGGCTATTTTCAGACCTTCAACTTTCACACTTAAGTGCAAAGTTAAGTATATGACCTATGAGGGACATTCATGAGTGCAGATCAATCATTTTCTAACATCCATTACATTTCAATGTACATAAAACAAGGGAAAGCCCAGACAAAGATCTCAAAGGCGGTAAAAAACCCTGTATAATGCAAAATAGTATTTCTAGTATTTTTAATTGAGTGCCTTTAAACACTGACCTGTGCAAACCTTTACTGATAAATCTATTACAAATCTTGGGTACCACTTTCTCCTTTTCCCACCAGCGTACCAGTTTGAGAACCATCAACAAATCAATTTTATTAATATATATTTAAAACATTTGACCTGGCTGTATTTGAGTTTAAATATTCAGATTCAGACAACTTCAATAATCCCACCAGGGGCAATTAAATCAGGTTTAAAAAAAAATCACATAGTATCTCAGACTGAAATCAAACCATGTTTTCCCCTGCAGCTCTCGTCTCACAGATGCAAGCTCCCTGGTACGTAACCATGACACCCTGGCTGCGCTGCCTCTATTACACACATCATAACACTTCATAATCAGAGACACGCCGCTGTCCATGTAAAATCATAATGAGTTACTTAGGTGAGGGAGAGCGGAGGAGCACCAATCACAAGACACGCTGGGACAAGCAAGGAACAGAGGTGACCTGAGTCTGCCCCGGTCACATGCCACGTCCCTGTCTATGGCCGACAGAATGAGGGTCATTAGCTGTGTGGAATTCAATCAGCATTCTCCAGTGTCAGTGAACTTAGCACCTCGCACACAGGCGCAAACTTTTGGCACAGAACAAGAGCAGTGCATCTGGAGTCCGCATTAGGATGTGGTGTTGATTGCATTTATCACCACGTTGTTGATAGCCACGTCTCAGTATTTATATTAGACGTCTGCGCTTGGGCTGCAACATTCATTACGATTTAATAGAAATTGCAACATGGATGGTCGCACTTACCAAATATTTCGGTAGTGTAATATTCTCCAGAAAACAGCAAAATGTTCAGTCTCCAAGATATATCGCGATCAAATAAAATTGCAATTTTAATGGTGGCAACTAACAAATTGCAAATGCAGCAATTATTCAAGTGAAATTATATTCTTTGCAAACCCCAAAATGCCTAGCTTTATTGCGGTGTGTATAAAGCCTGCAAAAACAGAATGTGAACTCTGAATTGAATTGTAGGATTAAAACATAAATCAAAATCTCATCATAATCTTAATATAATCAGAAATATCGCAATTACAAAATTGTTCAGCGCTAGTCACAATATATTAAAAAGTGTAAACAACCCTGCTGTTTGGACCTAGTAAATCAATAACTCATTACATAAACAGTTAATATCTTGGCTCGTATCGTCGTAATGTTTAAAATGTCCTCTTTGAACTGTCTCTTCTTATTAAAACATAAAAATCACAATACTTTTTTCTAAATTGTTCAGTAGATCCGTAGTCTTATAGTCAATTAATCAGTCGATGGTATCTTAGTCAACTACACTTTTAATTAGGATTATAAGGATCTATATGCACAGCAGAAGGGAGAATGCATGGAGAAAGTTAGCTGGAGTTTTGGAAGTGACAGGATAGTTTACGCTGGGTTTTCACTAATGACGAGACTGTTTACTGGTGACATTTTGAGAACTTTTGCCAATGTCACACTACAAACAAAGTTATGCACAGGGCAAGTTTTTAGTCAACTAATCATTTCTTTAGTCGACTACAGCCCTGTAACTGTTCAGCCCTGTCTGAGCATAATAAATAGCTTCAAACCTGTTGCAGCCAAATTTACCTATTGCATTTTGTAGTGGTGTTGCTAGGAAACAGCAGAAAGCACATTCACAATTCTCAGAGGAACATCGCTCTGTTTTGACATTCAAGTGGCTATTAAATAATAATAACACAGTACAAGCTAGTTTTAGGTTCTCGAATTGCTTCCATTTTACACATTACGTTGCCTACTCAGGTAGCTTACCTGGTTATAGTAGGCTTATACTTTCGCTTTCACGTTTAAAGGAAAGAAATCAAACTCAGATCTATGGTTTCTGATCTTCAAACTGCTGCTGAAACAGCCTAAGTTCTAACTTAAGTACAGCCCTGAGCAAAACAAAACAGGGAGAACTGGGGGAGATCTGATCTTTGTGTTTATGACTTCACCATGGAAACAAAAGTCCGGCACTGAAATGTTGGGGTGGGTGTAAAAGTAAAACACTATGCCCTTAATATAATGGTATGTGACAAGAATTAGTAGCTCAATGTGTAGCCTCACAAGTGATCTTTCAAATGATTCATGCTTCCGAATCACAAACTCAATCAGGACTTCCAAATATACAGTCTATACTTTAAAACTGCCACGGCATGCGAGCTGTCAATCTTCTCCCATCACAAAGAAATTTGACAGGTGTTGTTGTCAGTGAATACACGGTGCTGTCAGATAAGTCTGCCTGCTCTGTGCACATACAGGAGGAGATCAAACCTGCTCACAGCAGCTCTGTCACAACCGTTAGCCTGTCTCCAAACATAAAAGTCACAATGATAATGAGGGTGCTCCTGAATAATTTAGAGTGAGGAAGCAACTGTAATGTTGCTGCGCCTGACTATGTCAACACAGTTTACTGTTCATTCTGGCATGTCAGATAGAGAGTGAACATGAGTTTTAAGTTTATCCTCCTGGAAATCTTACATTTTTAAAAGATGAATAGGTTATATCTACACACAATTCCAAACAAGTGTATTTAGGTATGGTCATATGAGATTAAAAAGCAGATATGAATTAGAGTAAGTGGGGAATGGGCTATACATTCACTTGTCTTTATGGGCAATATTAAATATGACAGTCAGTCAGATGTAGGAGAAATAACTACAAGCTTGTTAGGACTGTCATTCATGTTAATCCATCCCCTGTGTCCAACAGGCTAAGCTACCGCAGCAGTGCAACTGTATCTCATAAATGCGACATTGTAAAGGGGAGACACAGACTGTCCCTCACTTGAACACTATTATCCTTATTGGACCCGATAATAAGTGACGTGGAGCGGACCCGCCGGAGAGGCGCGCAGCTCCTACCTGTGACACGCAGACAAGCGCGCGCGCACGCAGGAAACTCCCCGGTTTCCTCGTGGCCTCAAAGGTGCACGTCTCGACTCTTTCCACAAATCAGCGTTTCAGAGCTCGCACAACTTTTCTGTGAGATCATCGGTGGTGTCCACAGCCTCCTCCGCGGTCAGACGGGCTCCGGGGCCGGGATCGCGTGTGCTCCGCCGCGGCAGCTCACAGATGACAGGCGGCGGAGAGCAGCAGCCGGCCACTGCAGCTCCACTCAACCGTGCGAAACATAGTTGACTTTCCCCCCCTGACCCAACGCAATGGCTGCGAAGAGCTTGTTGAGCAGACGGTTAAGTTAACGAACAATAGAAAAGCCGCAGTTTGCGCCTGAACTTCACCAAACCCGCTTTACGCATCCGCCTGACCGCAGTTTTCAGACAGATGAAGTTGAAGCGTCTGACACAGGTAGGAAACAGCCAGGGCGTGTTCTCACTCCTTTACCATTTGTCAGACATTGAACCGCAGCAGCCTTTGTTCCGCGGTGAAACAAAAACAAAAACAGGTAGACGCACGGTAACGCTCATCTATGTCAGCCAAGGGACGCAGGCAGGACGCGACAGCCGGAACCCGCGAGCTACACATCTGCAGAACAGCACAAGACCCGCGGACGCTCCTGGTTATTAAACCCGGACTCACCCTTTGTCGGCGGCGATATCATCCACGCGGTCATTTATCCGAGCGTTATGAAACAGTCGCCCCGCAGCTCACGGTAGATTACAGTAGGAACCAGCCCCTAGGAACCGTAGGAATCACCCTGGCAGAGGAATTTCACAGGGGGCAGTGCTTCGTGTGCAGGGGCTGCAGTGTACGGACCCGCCGGTAGGGGGAGTCTGAAAATAAATGAGCACACACAATTGGCATGGAATACTGCATAACGAGTACATGGAATATACCGGTTTAATACAGTGGGATGTAGTATGATCTAAGTATATTATAAGTAGAAAAAGGTTCAGTTGTGGTCATCTGGACTCAGTTTAGAAAAAGCGAGACGTTTCGACTCTCATCCAAGAGTCATTGTCAAGTGGATGAGGGTCGAAACGTCTAGCTTCTAAACATAGTCCAGATGACCACAACTGAACTTTTGTCTACAATGGAACACTCCTGGACGAATGAGGTAAATGATTAAGTCTAATGAAGTCACCTGCAGCACTGTTCCAAATCAATATTCTTGGAAAGCGTCAAGAATCTTTGAGAGAACCAAATTGTCAACACAGTGTAATTTAATATTTCAAGTGTAATAGCTTTCTCCTGCTTTGACCCAGAGCAGGGGAATTGCAGCCTTTCTACAGAAATTTACGTCAATGTTATTGTCACGATCGGCTGAGTAGAACAACATAAACACAGATACAAATCAGGTTTGACCACAGTGACTGAAAAAGCACAATGACACGACTGCTCTGCCTCTCAGCTAAGAATGTAAGCAAAAAGAAATGTTCAAGGCTTATTATTGATTTCCAAAAGCTGTGCTAAACGAGCCATTCTATTTTAATTAGTCAAAAAGACTTCAAAATATTTACTTTTTTTATAAATTCTATAATCAAGCAGCCTTAAGGTGCTCTATGTAACTTTTCTGGTGGGAGGTCCGCCACCTGCTTGCTTGAGATGTGCCTGGGCATTTACATGTGTTTCACTGTTCAAAAACAAATATGCAAGCTTTTGTGAGGGGCCTCTCCACAGAGCTGACCTGTAACCTGGCCTGGTGGCATCACCTGCTTGTCTCAATGGATAAGTGTAATGCCACTGTGTAACATTACAGGTAAGACAATAACATCTCCAAGGAGACAAGCTGATGGCGGGCCTCCACCTGAAATGTTATAGAGCACCTTAGTATGCTATAATGCAACTTACAAGTCAGGCGTGCTTGCTCCTATTAATTAACAAGATATATTTTTGAAATAAGTTATGCATATGTTATATATTATATATTTGTGTGCAATATGGATGCCTTTGCCTGTGGATCTCGAGGAAGAATAGATTTTTCATAGATCTGGTCTAATATCAAATGCAGTTTTGTTCATGGTTCCAGTGTCAGTTAGCTATTAACTTGGCTAATAATACAATGCTACAGGTTATAAATTGTACTGTAAACATGCAACATGAATCATTTAAGCTTTGCTTTATGTTATGTCCCATTTGGTCTAAGGCAACATGAAGTCAATTAAAACCTAAATATCTGCATGTGTATGGCTTATTGATTGCTCATTTCCCTCACTTTACTGCTCTTCTCTCCTCTATTGTTGTGTGCCTAACAAAGGGGCACAGGCCAGCTCATTCACAGTCCAAACACACAACATTCAAACCACATGGCAACAGATGCCTCCAGCAATTACACGGCTGTATATGAATCAATATTTTTGTCTTGCTTTGAAGCGCATCCTTTAGCGCGCTCTTAGCTCACACTCTCCTGGATATAAGTCATCCCCTCCAGAACACAATGGAGGTCATAGCTGGGACATGACCCCGAGCCCCGGCCCACTGGGAGACAGATAAACATCAATGCAGTGTCAAGTATGGGGGGCCAAAGAGGGAGTGCCTTCAAAAACACCCTTAAGTATATTATTTTAATAACCTGTGTTTATGGACCAGGAATAGGTGTTAGAGCACTTGATTAATAAAAACAATGTGTTGCTCATTTAAAATGTCTAAGCGTTAAAAACACTTTATATGAAAACACTGTCCATAAAATGTCTTCCACTTCAAATACATTTAACTATTTTGGACAGTCTAAATACAGCATGGTGTGCTGGTGCTGGTCTGAATAACAGATTGTAGTTTATGATTGGTGCGCCACCATGTGGACTTGTCCCGCCATTACATTAGATAAGCCTACCACATAGATGGCCTGAGTGATTATAAATGAGGTTAGCTAAGTTGTAATGGGTCAAGGAAACTGTGCAGTTTAGTTCTACTGCCCTACATTTGTTAATTAATATAGTTTGTGCCTATTTGTCATAAGCCACATTCTCACTTATCTAAGCTAAAATGTTGCTCAAATGATGCATTTAAGAAGGACCTTGGCTTGTTTTGATTAAATTGTGCCTGAAATTAACAAAAGCCCTCGCCACCGTGTGTGAACCCATCAGCTGCGGAGAACGCGCTGAAATCACATTACACAGCTGTATGGGGGAGGTGATAGTCGCGACTCTGCGTTTTTGTGGGCCACGCGTGTCCTGTGACAGCGAGCGGCAGAAGCAGCACGTGCTGTCAATTTTTCAGGTTTATTCAAAGTGGGGAAGCGCGCGCAGATGGCCCCTATTGAGACAGCAATGCGGGGCCCCTGAGATCAATTCAATTTGGTGTCCGGAAGATGGATGTATCCCTCCCCTAAGACACGGAGTTTATGAGTTAAGCAGGAGTTTTTTTTTGTAAATAGAGGCGGAAAAATGAAAGCGCGTCAAAATGAAGACGAAGCTGACAGAGACCACACACAAACATGTGAGGGGAAAGAAGGAGGCAGAGGAGCGTCAGGTGCGCGGCGGATCACAGGGAACTCATTTGTTCAAAAGTGTGTACAAGTCAAAATCGCGAGGCTAAAAAGTACAAACTAATTATAGCATTATTTTCAAGAAGTTTCAATGTAGTTTTTTTTAGAGGAAAAAAAAAAACTAAATCCGTTTTAGGGGAATTTCTTTGACAAAGCAAGTTATGTGTGCATGGAAATCATTATAATTACCATGCTAGTACATCTCAATTGTAGTAAATAAGTTATGTTTGCGTTATGATTAAAGCAAAATAGTATAACGCATAAAGAAATGCATTAACCTTATAAAAAAAAAATCAAAGTGACTTTCATTTAGTGTAAAACATGTTGAATTTGAAAAATGTAATCCATACAGTATAAACCGTGCCCACAGCAGGAAAAACAAAAAATACTTTCAATATTAGATTCGTTATACAGAGAATGTTTGTTATAGTATAGGATTAAATTGCTTATCAAGTTGAAAACACAGCCTTTATAACTCCGTAATTAAAACGCCTCAACGGGACTCACAGCCGTCTCAACAAAAACTTAACAATTAGATTTCCTAAGATCTTAATCAAATAGAAAACCGAATGAATATGAGCCGCTTTGACTGTCCAGATTGGCGCCCGGGCCTAATGCATGCGCGCACACCTCAGGACGGGCCCTCAGTCAGAGTACAGATGGTGCGGGCGTGCTTCTGAATGAGAGGGGGACCATCCACTGCTGCTGACGCATTGTGGGGGGATATGGTCTTCAATACAGCACTTAATGACAACAGACTGACTCCATCGCCACCGCTTCTCCCCCTCTTCCCCCTTCCACCATTCATGCCACTCCTCCCTGCTCTCCTCCTCTCTCTCCACTTCTCCCTTCTCCTCTCGCCCATTTCCATCTGTTTGGAGACAAAGGGGCCACGAGCCAGCCCCGAACCCCCAGCGTAGGACCCTGCTGGTGAAGTAGGCACGGATAATGCGGCCCATCCCGGGGGCTGCATTTCAACACATGGATCAGGTTTTTTGTACTTGGGCACGAGCACTCTTAGCGCACCTCAACAAGACTGGGAAGGAAGAAGGGGGGGAAGGGGGGGGGGGGGGGGGGGGCGAGGGAGCTTGCGGTATTGACGCGGGGGAGTTCTCGCCTTGAACCTTAATACAAGCGACTAGGTGGAGAAGAAAGCACAAAAAGCCCAAATGTTGTTCCGCGCGCTGTGAACATATGGCAGTTTGTTGTCATACTCGAGATCCCAGTCCAATTTCTACAGGGCCTCTCAGAATGGAGCATGTGTGGAGCAGGGTGTGCACGCTCCTGGCTTCTACCTGAATGGTGATGAGGAGAAGGGATGTCCAACTTCTGATAATGGGCCTGCTGTCTTCATACACCTCCGTGGCATATGGTCACTCACTCAGAGGCCTCCGCCGTTACATAAGCCTATAGGAGACAGATAGAGAGGAGGTTAGTCAAACACGCACCGGTCTGTCCACTGCCCCACAGCACCGTGCGCCCTGCCTGTCACTCCACCGCTCTCCCCTGGACCCTTCTGGGCTTTCTAAAGAATAAATTGAAGAGGACTGATGCTACGGAAGCTTTGGGATGAGATGCACAAATGGCCTTGTGCTTCACGGTGTTGTACAGATGGACTGCTCTATTCAATAAGCTCAGGCAGAAGTCTGTCTCTTCGCGCAATGCCAGAAATACAGAATTGTGTTTTGTGTTTCTGAAAGTGGACAATCTGTTGATGCGACAAATTGGTGTTTTTGGATTTTGAGCAAAATCATGTCATTTTGCAGAATTGGACCGGTCAGGTTTGAATAATTCAATGTTCAAATGGAAATGGAGCAATTATCAGACATTTATTTAACGTTTCAAAGTAATTGTGTTGTGACTGAAATGCCAAGTAGCGCCAGTTTTTGCATTAGTTCTATTTTAGTTTCTGTAACAGCCTAAAAAGTGCGCCACCAAACTTTTACTAACTCAAAAACGGTCAAATCAAAAACATTAAAGGCGGAGGCAAAGTTGCAATCTGACAAATAACTTGGTTATGGAAAGTTGAGAGAGAAGGACGTAAGGAAAACACAAATGTCCTAAAACTGGCTATGTCAGAACTGTCCCTTATAGTTCAAAAAGGATAAATTAATACGACACAGCACACTGTTGCTCCTCTCTGGACGGCTTATGACCATTCAGAGGTGAAGGGCCTGAATCCCAGCGGGGCCACCCAAGCCTTAAAAGCGTCACTCATGATAATCCACTGTAGATGTGATAAAAACCATAACTGTTCAGCACATGACAAGCCCTTTCGGCACAATCAATGGCCAATAAAAGCCCTATATTACAAATTATTATAAATATTTGGATCTTTCGCTCGAACCATTTGGCAATATTACATCTCAGTGCTTGCTCACTCATAAATTTCCATCGCTCCCATCTCTCCTCTCTGCCCGGCTTTCCCACGGGAGGTGCCAGACGGCCAGTAATTTGGTTGTCTTGGCTCGTCTGGAGTAACACCTGCCTCCTCTCTGGGGAGGGAGCGAGCCTTTCAGCCAGGAGCACACATGTAGGCTACCACTGCCTTAAGCTGCTGACCACTGTGTGTGTGTGTGTGTGTGTGTGTGTGAGTGTGTGTGAGTGTGTGTGAGTGTGTGTGTGTGTGTACATTAGCCTACACTGACTTCCTGCCCCTCTCCAATCTGCGCTCATCGCTGCGCTCCGTGCGTAATGTATACTGGAATATGTCTATACTGACCCACGTGCGCTAATTCGCCTGTTCCCTCCACGTGTATTACTCCACGCGCACTTTTGTTTTATCACAGGTGCACGCGTGTCTGACGTCACCACGCTCGATTCATCATTACATTCAGTTGAATCAGTCCAACGTTGCAAGGTAATTTGGCATGTACATTTCCATCATTGTTTAACAAACATGTTCCAACACAGATTTTTTTTCAATTAAGTTTTTTATCCGTTTTTAATGAAAAATAACACCGGAATATATGAAAAGTTAGTTCATTAGAAACCAGCTGTCACACGACTCCTCTACTACAAAAGATCTGCATAAAGCAACAAGTAGCCTACACAACCCTGAAGACACAGAAAATCTTTGGATAGAGGATATGTTTTCTTTACTAGAAAATTACTTATTGGGATTTATACAAAGCAGAGACAAATTAACACGCAATTAATCTAAACCACATAAATAGAACAATTAAAGATAATAAATTTAGTCTAATGTTCAAGAGACATTTTTGGTCACAGCGTAAAGAGGTGCGGCTCTTTTTTTTTAGTTTCCATTGATAAAATTCCTTGCGTAATTATTACGTGTTACTTTTACTGTAGGCCTATCAAAGCCAAAATCAATGAGAGCTGAAATAATGATATAGACACCCAATTTCTTTCCGAGTGAGCACACCTCCTTACACAGTTTAGGAGAATAGGCTAAACAAGTATGGAGCCATTACGCGCCATATTGAAGTGCTTATCGTTGTTATTGACAACAATATAACCAAGAGATAATGACATACATCATAACATACATTAAACAAATAACTTTTGCTATGGTGTAACCCATGAAAACAAAAAGTGCATTTTGAAAGTAACACAATCACTTTCCAAGGTCAATTTCACAGCTAAAATATGTAAAATATAGAAGCAACAAACAATATAATTAATTTACACAAAAGACATCACAATACAAACATAAATAAATAAATTAGTTTAAATATAATGACGGACAAAATAAATAATTCTATACACTTTGAGACATGATTCACAATTTCATATGTCATAAGTGGCACTTACTCCGTGATTTTTTCCCCCCTCTTTACGGAAAGCTAAACTAGTCCTAAAGCAGCTATTTCGTCAGCATCATTTACGTCACCATTTAGGCACGTCCCACCGGGGAACATGTCCTGATGTTGTCCAAAAACCCCCAAATAAAATAGGTCTGCATCACACATTAGCCAAAGTGTGTTTGGCATAAACACACATAATCTATGGGCAGGATAAACTGTCAAATTAAAAAGGCATTTAAATATTATTTTATTGTATGTTATTGTTATTGCATCCAACAGCTCGAACGACTTGTCTTTTAGGGCATTTGTTCTGAGAGCGGCCACGACTCCAAGTTGAGGCTGTCAACTCGAAGCTACAACTTGGTTGCAGTCGCTGACTCTCACATTTCCCTTTCTGTGAACACACTTATCACGCGCACAAGACCCTGAAGGGTTTCACCTATATAAAATTGTCAACTCAGTCAAAGGTATGGCAAAGTACCCCACAGCGTCAAACAGGTGGAACCTTTACTGACCCCAGAAGGCAAAGGATTAACTTGTGCCGACAGCAAATTCAGAATACAATTGGATTGAATACATTCTGTAACTCAACATAATATTAACTTACAACATCATTTTGATTATCTGATATTTTGGAGCAAATGTGGTGCCTTTCAATTTTCTAAAAGCGGTCAGATCAAAATGTGCCAATGTGAACAAGCACAGACAGGAGGTCTAGCAGCTCAAAACACTGGATTTTAGTGTTGTTCTCATATGCCGGCCTTGTCAAGCCAAAATTACGCACCGCGTGCGCCATAGTTCTCTTAGACATCCAACACGTGATTAAGATAAGAAATGTAACATATAGCCAGTCTGAGGATCTCAATCTTGGAGAGTTTCTTGTCCGGGGGTAAGGTGGGCAGTAATTTCCTCAGTTCAGCAAAGGCCACGTTGAACGCCTCCACGCGGATCCTCTCTCTAGTGGCGTGGGCCGAGCGGTACTTGGCTGTGGCCCTCCGCCTCCTGCGCTTCTCTTCGCGACTAAGCGGCGGGTCAGATTTGCACCTGACCTTCTCGTCGCCCTCCATGTGCTCGTCTGACGTGCAACCCGCAGACTTGAGGCCATTGAGCAGCGACTCGGGGTCGGATTGTGTCCACGAGAGGTCCGCCTCAGCCTGGTCCGGGCTCAGCATCATCTTCGCTTCGCTTTAGGGTTCACTTCTCCAAAGAACCTGTAACACAGACCCACGCGCGTTACTGAATTTGAGTTCACATATTCTTCTAGACACATTTAAGACTAGGTATCTTACTTTGAATTTTTAAAACCTATTACTCAGAATGACCAAGAAATCTCTAAATGTAATCTACCCCAATTGCGTAACATTAACTATAGTTCATAACCTATTATACTAACCAACTAATCAAAAAATTTACGTCAAATAATCACATTCAGTCAATATAAATATCATCATCGAAGTATTTAATATTTTATTTTTAATGAAAAATAGTTGACCGTTTCTAATGGCACAGTTCTCCTTTTTTGAATTACCATAATCAGAACGGGCCATCTGTCAGTGTGATGAACACATCTGCTTGGCTAAGGCCACACTGACTTGACAGCAAAACACTACGTTATACTGTTGACATCAGTCGATATTTTGAGTTTAAAAAACGAAATAAAAAAACAACATGACAAGATGAACAAGCATGAACTAAAACTTACCTTAATTAAGTCTTGTCTTTTATAACAGGCCTCGGAGCGAAGTTGAACGTTGAATTCAACTCATATCTCACCGGCGAAATGAGTTTTGAACTGTACGTAAAAGCAGAAGATGTGCGTAACGTATATACAAATACTTGCAGGACTTTTTTTTCTTTTCTTTTTTCTTTTGCTATTTAGCACCAGGAGTTAGTGCCCCTGATCTGCGTATTATCAAGAGTGAGGCACAGCCCTGAAGTGCGGCACGAGATCAGAGATGTGAAGATCAAATACTATTGGAGCGTCCTATGTGCCAGCTCGTATAGACAATAGGAGAGATGTGCAGATAGTAAGGCAAGTGCACGGTCCACGGGTGAACAGGAGCATAAAGGCGAGATACGCGTGGCTCTCCGCTGTGAGGCGCGTGCTGATCGGAAGATGTGCTCTGGATAATCCGGTCTTTCTTTCCCGGTGTCATGTGCGAGATAAGATCCGGACGAGCCCCACTAATAAAGGCTCACTTCAGGGTCGGAATATATTTGAGGAATGGTATTGTCTAACGCCGCCCCTTCCATCCCTCTTTCTCTCTCTCCTCTCTCCCCCCTCTCTCTCTCCTCTCTCTCTCTATCTCTCTCTCTCCCCCCCTCTCTCTCTCCTCTCTCTCTCCTCTCTCTCTCCTCTCTCTCTCTATCTCTCTCCCCCCTCTCTCTCTCTCTCTCTCTCTCTCTCTCTCTCTCTCTCTCTCTCTCTCTCTCTCTCTCTCTCTCTCTCTCTCTCTCTCTCTTTCCTCAGCCCTCAAGCGCTCGCGCTCCCGTGGGAGCAGTGCATGGCAAAGGGAAAGCGCAAGATGTGTGCGCACGATAAAGGATGGAAACAAAGTGTGAGATCGCGCACGTTTGTGTTTAAGTGAAAGTAAATAGCTTGTTTCCAAACACACAAGCAGAGGATTATTTTAATTTAAACCTGGGATTAAAACTCATCAAGATCAACAGCTCAATGTACGGTTTGAACACAACAGAATTAAATCCCATTACAACAAAGCTTATCATATATATTCACTGAGAGTCGCTATCAGTGTCAGTAATATGCCTATGTATTACATCTCTATTGAATTAGAGATGGTCAAGGGTCACTAAAATTCTGCCGAGTGGCTTTAATGTTGCTTAATGAGAGTTATACAGTCAAATGTTTGATGTACTCATATTTTGCAATCATACTTTGGGAACTTGTATCCCGTTCTTATAAGAGGTTTGCATGTGCATCATTCCTGTTCCTTCAGCCATGTTCTCCTCCCACCATGCATCTTTCTGTCTGGTGGCCCCACCAGCACTGGGTTGGGAGGGCATGGATCCAGAGGAGAGACACTGGCCAGTAAGTGTGGCGACTAGCTGCGCCTAACGAGGTGATTAAAACAATAAGAGGAACCATGGATGACTTACTGTGGCCCACAGCCACGTCCACAGACAGTGAGAGAGACGAGTCTGCTGCCAGAAGGCCTGAACCAGACCTAATGCAGTGTGTATTTGTGTGTGTAGTATGTGAGGCTGCATGTAGTGTGTGTGAAGTGATGGACAGCTTGCCTTGGGCTCTGACCGTGTCCAGGGAAAGTGTGTGACACTCAGGGACTCACAGCGGGGCGTATCAGAGACATGTCAGGAGCAGGAGACAGAGGCCTCCTGACAGCTGGACCCCTCACACACAAGACACGCACATACAACAAAGAACACACACTACCTCTAATTGCACCAAAGAGCTGAGGTTGGTACTCTGGGTTCACTCCGCTCGGACCCCTCCACATTTAGCCAGGCTCTGGGCCAACGATATGAAGGACGTCTCTGAGGCTGCAGTTACATCTCACAGCTGATGCAGGGACTCCGGGTGATTCAGTCACCAGAGGATGGTCAATTATTTCAAGGATGACGTTTGTTTTAGTCATGACAATTCCAGTAATAAACCTTTCACACTCACATTGACATCTTGCTTGAGTTATGTACACTCAGTCCAGTCATCTTCACTGTCTTCTTAAGTTTTCTATCTTATCTTGATTCTAACTGTACTTTTGTATTTGGTGACAATATAATTAATATGCATTATTCTTGGGTCAGATGACTGCAGTAGCCATGCGTATTTATCAGTTTCAGCTCTGATTGTCAGTAACTCCAACACCTCCATGTACTGTACTTGCCATTTTCACCCCATTTACAATGCAATGCGCTGATGGGCAAAAGACTCACAGTTTGTGTATAAGACAGAATACACACTAATGTTTTGGATGATAACAATAAATATTTAGCAACAATTTGTAAAGTGGGCAGCAAAAACCTTGAGTCGCAAAGTGTCCTTTCACTCAGATTCCAGCAATGATTCAGTCATTGTAAGTCATGGTGAACAGTGATTTATGATTTTACTTTGCCGGGTTTATTTCAAAGCTCCAGCTGAGACCCAATGTTCTAGTATCTGTGAAAATAAGACTCAAAAGAAAGGAACAAATCCATTTCATGAGCTAATGCAAAAACTGTCCACATTTCTAAAGACATTATAGATTTCGTCCATGTACAAAATGTGAATGTGGTGATGTTATTTTCAATCAGCCAGTTGATCTCAGTAGAGGCTGTATCTGTCTGGCCGGCTCGTTACAACAAAAAAACACCTTGAACCCTGGTGACACCCCACCCACCTGTCACCCATCATACTTTGACAACACCGGTGCATCCACTTGGGTCCGAACATTCCCAGGATGCAGTGGGACGGAGCTGTGAAATGGAAAGGATTAGTCACCTTGTCAGGAGACGTATGAAGCTTCTCTTGAGGTGGACTGCGAGCCACGGGGGGCACCTGCGACAAAGAAAAGAATTAGGGGCCACAGACGGAGAAGAACAAACATGGAGGAGACAAATACAAGCAGGTAGAAATGAAGACAAAGTGTCAAACCAGGGTATTTGTTCTGAGGAGCTTGTGGCAACTGATCATTTAACTTCTACACTCTTTCTGCATTTGCACCACAAGCATCATTCACTGCGAGGCCTGTGTGAGAGCAGACTTGTTCGTGTGTTATGTTGCATTATTCTGCCAGAGAAGGGACCCCAGACTGCTTACCCATGCGGTGATACTTTCATGAATCATTTTCATTTTTACAATTTTGGAGAAACCCTAAACCTAAATATTTAAAGCAGTCCCTTCTGAACTGTCTAGAAACTTTTGTACATTTATAATAATACAATGGAGGCAGAACATTGAACTTCTGTCCCAAAAAGTGCTGCGGTATGCATAGTCGCACTTAGCAAATTGCAAAGACTTGCAATTGTTTAAGAAACATGATTTCCTCTGTTTAAAACCCGCCAACCCTGTAGTTTAGACCTCTACAAACATGTTCTGCAATGCATGAAATTCAGTTTCAGTTCATATTTCAGTCTTCTCTCAAATGTTAATGCTCCTGGACGTGTTTAAAAAGTCCAAAAGCTGTTATATTACGATTAGAGCAAATCTAATCGTAAATGCCATAGTCACTCGTTTCCTGTAATAATGGGAAACAGTTCACAGTGTGTATGTGCTCACAGGGGGAGTTTTGGTGCAGGCCTGAACAGGAGGTGTGGGACTCCGAGAACCAGGAGTCCCATGTGAGAATGTGGCCATCGTCAGCGCTGTCGTGGCAGGCTCCGGCGCCATCTGTCCTCCCAGCAGGACGCCCCAGCACGCACAACGCCACCCAGACGCATATGGACACACAAAGGTGCTCACTTTCTCCCTCTGCACAGCTTTCTCAGCGGAAAAGAGGAAGACTGAGCAGTGAGAGTGAAGGCATCGAGGGCCAGGAGTTGGGACGGTTGTGAATGGGACCAGTAGTTTCCTGATGGTGATGAGGCTGACATAAGTGTGATGACTTCAGCAAGAGAGAGCGGGAGAGGAGAGAGAGGCAGGATTGTTAGTCAGCAAACGACCCAGCTGTGTTTTGCTGTTTGAGCCAAACTTCATTATTTCCTACATCTAGTTACCCCCTTCCCTACCTCCTATAACAAGCATTTTGAAATGTTTTTGGCTCAGGATCATATTTTTCCTCTTTTATTTTCCTATATCATAATTGACCCTGTAGTAGTGTAAAGAGGTAATGTTCAGCTGGGCCTGAAGGTTGCTATCAGTAGTTGACCAAGTTATACTGCCGTTTGGTCAACCTTTTCTCCATCCTCACCACAGACCTACATTCACCACTCATATCTCTTCCGTGCTCTGACCTGTCAGTCCTGCCCCCTCCAAAGCTGCACCTGCCTCATTTACCTTATAGTAGTGGTGTGTTATCCTTCCACATACCCGGAAACCCTTCTCAGTCCACTGCCCCTCTCTCTCCATGTGGCCCCGAAACCCCCAAGTGGCCCTGGCCCTTCCATCCAGGGCCTCCAGCTGGCTGATGAGTTCATTAGGCCCTCAGCTCTGCCAAGGAGCATCGTAGTGTTCAGGCCAAACTAGGAGGGCATCATGGGCCCCTAGACACCACTGGGCACAGGACATGGACATTGGAGGTGGTACAGAAAGTCCCACATGTCCAGAACCACTCGCTGTCCATGCTTGGACTTGGAGACTGTTATTTTGTGCATTAGCAATCTGGTTTGGAGCTGGCCTCTCTGTGAAACTTCAGTGTAAAGACCGTGAGGCGTTGTGGTCTGAAGGGGTTCACATAAACAATGAGGGAAACAGATTTCTAATAATCCCCACAGGTCGCAGTGACATCTGGCCCTACACTTGTGTTCAGCACAATTAATTCAGAAAACACAAAACAAAAAGCGCCAGGGGCAAAGATCTGGGGGTCTTAACATGCCGCTTTTTATTGGAGTCTGGAAGAGTGTGTGTGTGTATTGATTGTGGCATTTGATCAGCTGCAATGTGTGGACACATGGAGACATGTCTGTTTCAACAAAACACTACATAAATATATAAAATGTGTGACTTTTAAATAACTGTAAACAAGGTAATTTGTTCAAGCAATATTCAACCGTATCAGCTTGTTAAGTCAACATTGAAGTTATGGAATGGGCTGAATTGGTCATCAAATGCTGTCAGTAATACAAATTGAGAATTAAACAAGCAAACGCCATAATTTCTTCAACAAAAGGTCCTTAAAGACAGAGATAAACATAACAGCACATGTAGAGTCCATGTAAGAGCATTGTAAAAAGCCAGTTTAATATGCGATGGCAATGACTTCTTCTATTCTCTGACATAGGCATCCATTACACCTGCCCTTTCAACTTTGGTGTAATTTTCTCCTTCCCAACACGCTCACCTTCTTCCTGGTCTTTGCTGCGCGTGGTGTCAGGTCAGCTGGGGTCGGGGGCTTTGCGGCTGGGCTCAGGTGTAGCCTCAGCTGGGCAGAAGGGGGAGGAGAGAGCAGAAGAGAGAACAGAAAGAGGAAAGCAGGACTTTGTCCCATAAGCCAACCAAGTGGGACTCTGTCAAAAATACACAAAAAAACAAATACATGCTTTAATGCAAAGAAAAAAAACACAACAGCTTTGTTCCCCACCCTCTCTCTACACCTCCCCCATCTTCTCTCCTTCCCTCTTTCTCTCTCACTCCTTTTCTCCTGGGAGCGGCCTGGCCGGGCTTGGCCTGAACGCCATCTGCTGCATAATGTAACGGGATGGAACTCCAAATCCTTCATTTCCACTCAGTGGCTGTCATGTGTGAGTGTGTCCACTCATATAGTTGCATATGCACACACAAAATGAAGGGTGTGAATGTTCGAGCACGTGTGAGATCTCATTTTACGGATGTTATGACATTAGCTCATCCAGATATGATGATGAGTGATGGCTTTGATGATGCTGGGCTGTTTTGAAAGTATTGTTCCGCTTTTTGGTTTTGAACACGTCTTTAGGATATTTTCCATAGAGGCTACTTTCATTTTATACTTGCAACAAACCATCCAAATCAAATTGTCTATAAACAGGAACTCCAGGGACATGTGCATGAAATAAATGGCAAAGTTCCAAAGATGTCACAAATTTGCTTTTTGTTTACAAGTTAACAAACAAAAGTGCACACACACAGTGGTGTTTAAGGACTCCACCCTCTCGGCAACGCTGGTAACCCGGAGGTGCAAAAAGTCGTCCCTCCGCATCCCACGGGGGCCTCTGTGAATTGGGAGCCATCTGTTTTCTGGTAATAAGCTTTCTCCTCATTCACTCTTTCTAGCATTTCTTCTTTCCTTGTATCATCCTTTTCAAACGAACCCCTTTATTTCTCAATTTCCTGGTAAGATTTAATTCTGTAATCATAAACATCAGTACAATTAATTCAACAAACATGTGGCAAAAGACGGACTGTGGATACAAAGCTATGGTTGAAAACAGAGCTGTGGTGAAATATCACATTGTGCACTCTGAACCCGGACCAGCCCTGAGACTGCTGAAATAAAGTTAACATGACACTTCCCTCCTCACATAAACCCCACATGCTCCAAGACACACATTAGTCTGGCCAGCATTTATCATCTCTGTGGAAACAACAATGTGTTTGTATTTTTGTTGTTTGTTCTATATATATATATATATATTGTTATATATTATTATTATTATTATATTATATATATACATATATATATATATATATATATATATATATATATATATATATTTAAAAATATTATCTCAATCCAGTCTTAATCAATCTTTGAAGTTGTTGTATTATATTTGTATTTGTTGTTGTTGTGTCTCACCTCTTCTGGTATAGTACAGCTCACTCCAGCAGTAGTAAACCTTTATTTAGGTGTTACAGTAAATTCAGCCTCTTCTGTGCAACACTGGTGGACTCACAGAATGAGGGCCATTCTGTTCAGCTCCGCATCGGCTGATTGTTTAAGTTTTCGTTTGGACAAAGATTGGTATTAGATGGCACTGGATCGATCAGAGTAGTTGCCATGACTACGGTGGGTTGTTTCAGGGGGAGCAACTGGAGGCAAAGGGAGCAGGAGGAGAGTGGATTTAAGTTCAGATCCAAGACTAGCACACAGCCATACGTTAACACACACACACAGCACTGATGGCCCTTGAGTTTGAATGGAGCGCTGTCCAAGGTCCTGGAAAGTGTGCGCCTCTTTTGCTTTTTCACCTGCTGCAGACTGTGGCAAACTGATAAAGATGAAAAGATGTTGCAGGCAGCTTTTGCACACGTCTCTATGAAGACATCACTTCAAAACACAATTATGTTTCATTATATGGAACGCATAACAACGCAAATATGTCTTATATATTGTTCATTACACAGGCCATAACATTACCCGATTTATGCCTTCCTATGGCAGGTTTCAATACCGCCCAGCGTTTTATCATGATTATGAGGGGTCTGGGCGCAGAGTGCTGTCTGCATCTCATTGAGGAAGAATGAAGTGGATCAATATAAAGAGGCTGAATTGGGGGCTCTGCATGTGTGAGGGTGTGTGTAGACAGACAGCCTTGGGAGACACAAGAGCTTCACTCACAAAGCTGCTTTTTAGTGCACCGCAGCCGCAAATACTGCAGTAATAAGTTTTCCAAACTAAATGGACATTTAGAGCCAGAACGGGATAATGACAGCGGCCTCGAGTGGCGACCAAACTTCAGAGCCGCGTCTCTGTGGTGACGCAGCAGGCGAGCGCACAGGCACAGTCGCCTGCCGCCTGCTCTCATTTAAGCACAGATTTACAAGCTGTTTGGAGAAATGAGGCGAGGTGCCTTTTTCAAGATGCTAGTTGGGAGGAGAGTGCGTCTGAATACATCTGTTGTGTCATCCCAACTGCTGCAAACAAGCTGTCAGGCTCATGGTTTATGAAATGGAAAACCTCAAGCCCTTAAGTAGCTCAGGTGCTTTGTTTGTTTGACAGTTTGTTCAAAATCTTTGTCAGCGCTGGAACAAATGTTATTACCTTTGCACACACTAACAGATGAGCACACATGCACATATGCATGAACTGCTGTTAGCTCACAATTACACTAATTTAATGCTCCATTCCCCTCTATTAATCGCAAATTCAGGCCACATTTCTATTCTTGCTTTAAATGAAGGGGCTGCCACATGCTTCAGCCCAGACAATAGGGAGGTGAGATTTATTCTTCTTTTGGGGCAGTGCATTTAGGTGGAGGGAGGGGGTCCAGGGGGGTTCATGCATGGGCATAACCCGGCCCTAAAGGAAGGCCCCCGCTGCCAGCTGCCAGCCATAATTAAACAGGCCTGGCGTGTCTATCACTGATTATGTTTGACCTGGCTAATAAGGCGAGTGTGTGCCACCTACGTGTGGCAGCGGAGCACGCCGCCTCCATCACACCTCCCATTGTACTCTTTACACAACGTTATTAGTTTGATGTATGGCCACTGACAAAAATATGCTCAAACATCAGTGGGCACATGCTTTCTTATATCGACGCTCTACAAAAGACAAAATAATGCTCTGTGTGTTAACATATAAAAGAAGACTAAAGGAAACAAATTATAAACAGTCTTTACTTTAAATCTCTTTCTAACTTTCTAAGGGATTACACTCTACAAATATGTTAATTCATTATGATTGCTTTGTACAATAAATCATATAGAAAATTCTAAAGAGGACTTAATATCTCAGCATTAGCACATGGTACACTCTTTACTTCTAACCCCAGATCTTACTAGAGTAAAGATCAGTGTCTTTTAAATGGCAAAGCCCACAGTAGCGTGTCCTTTAGTAACAGCCTTTCCCTCCGTGTACACCAACATTGCAGCAATCAGTATAAATTAATAATAAGTAAATCAAAGTGCTTAATTTAATGGAGGCTATAAAAGATTAATACCTGACATTATCCAAGCTGCTGCTGCTGTCAGGGAACCACCCATGCCTGAGGTAAACCAATCATACTTCTATGAATATGGCATTAGACGCATTGATTGGATGCTTTACATCACTGTCAGGTTTAAGTCTTGAGCATAGTGTGCGAGAGTTAGAGTGTGACTGGTCTATTCCTGTCTCCATTCCAGAGGCTGAAGATCAGTTCATGGAGGAGTGGAGCTGGTGTTTGGCCTGGGGGGCGCTTGGACACGGACCCTGTCATTGTTCCACAGCTGTCGTTCACCCCCACCCCCCCACGCTTACATCACCCACACCCCCACCCTACTCTCGCCTCTGCTCTGTGGCCATCCTCACCTTAAGGGCGTTCCCTGTTCCCCGCCTTCCTAATGAAGAGTGACACGCGTCCGCAGGATCTGATCTAGTCTCAAACCGGGCTCTTGTCTCCCCTGTTTTCGCCCCTATTATTGACTGGGGAGGCCCACGCTGCGTCGCCCTGATGAGAGAGAGAGAGTGGGGGAGAGAGAGGGACACATATACAAGCGGCATCGCTCCCGAATCTGAGGGGGAGCTCAAAGGCCACGCACAATTGTATGGAATAGCCAGGACCTAATTGTCTTTATTCATGAGCTGGGTGATTGATATTAGGGGAAAATGAGCCGCTCTAATTGTCTTCCTATATGAGGAATTTCGCTTTGGACAATGTGTGCATGTGTGAATGTGTGAGCGTGCATAGTATTGGGTGAGATATCAAAGTGACAACTCCTAAAGGGCATGTGCACAGTGCTCCACTAACATATCACTTGAAATAATTCATGTTGTCCGCTTGTCCTCTCTGACAGTTCTTTGCCTTTGTAGCTTCTTGTGGCCTCATCCAGACACAACATCACAGGGCAGAAATAGGTCTTGAAGCTCTTGGTCAAAGCAGGAGCTTTGTTGGCCAATTGTAAGTCAACTGGTAAACTGTCAAGTATTGTTAGCATTAACTTTTCAACATAATATTTGTAGGTATTTTAGGGACATTTGTGTGTTTAAAAAAAATGTGTTGACTGATTAAGTACATACATTATCACAACTGTATGTTAAATGTGAACCATGTAACGCTTGCTTATCGCCATGGAAACATTTTTTCTTTACTTGGAATGTTCCACAAACAGCTTAAACTAGCTTAAACTTACATATCTTGAACTAAAAAATATATTGAAATCAAGCATTCTTACTGTGATTAGTCTATAACTCCACTGAGATGACTTGTAACTTGACCCCAGGGTATCACCTGCTTGTCTCCGAGGGTACCACCTGCTTTTCTCCTTGGCGATTATCCGGTTTAATGCCATATTATGGAACATTTCAGACAAAACATTAGCATCTTCATAGAGACAAGCTGAAAGCGGACTCTCCACTAAAAAGTCACATTTTGCATTTTAATATGGCAAGTTTCAAACATGTTTAACTTGTTTCCTCTAAGTTCTGCTAATTGCCCCCCAATTTCAAATGATTCATTTATGAAAAAGAAATCATGGCTTTTTGAGTCAATAACTGCATTGTTTTTAGATCTGATTTTCCACTAAGACAAGTCCATTGGTTGCACTCGCTCCCAAGTGTCTTCATTCACCACTTGAGCAAAACAACTAAAAGGTCACTTTGGGTCACCACCAGATTTATATTGCTTCATTACTCTATGACTTCTGGAGGATAAAAGTGGGGGGAGAAAAAAAAAAGACATGGTACATTACCCATTAACTTCCACTGATGCTCCCAGAGGGTATTCCCTACAATCTAAATAATATCATAGTAAGTATTACTTTATTAATGCTTGTGTACAAAAATAAATGTTGGTAGAGTGTGATTATGTAAGCATAGTGTCATTATGATCTAACAAATTGTTCTTCCTCAATAGCAAACATAAACCTGATTGGTCAACAAACTTAGCTCCAGCGAGATGCTGCACCAATCCCTTTCCTCCTTCCCGCCCTCTGAACCATAATTAAATTCCAAGAGGGAAAAAACTGCCTTGATTGACTCAGGTGAGTGCAAACAGGCTTGTGTGTCTCTCCATGCTACTGCTGTACTTCTGCATGTATGTCTATGTCTGTGCACTGACCAGTGTAATGCGATAAGCTCCAGCAAAGCACATACCTGATGCCATTAAATGCAATTTCCCCTGTGTGTCAGCCCAGCCATTTGTCAGCTGCTAACACTGCACGCTTTATTAAAAACCTCATCCGCTTCAATTAACTGTGCCCGCAAAGCTGTTTAACTCCACTCTAATCCTGTCAGGATGTTTAAACAGGCCTCGCGTACAGTAGGTACATCATTTCAACCATGTCAGGGGCTTTTGTAAGACCACTCTGCAAGGACGTTTTTTGCTGATGGCCCAGAACAGGAAGTGAAAAGTGAGACCAGGGGAGATGGTGGGGAGTGTTGAAAAGATGTTTGTCACTTCTCTATTATCAAGTACTCCTTATACTGTGTGATAACTATTCACGATCGACCAAACAGCAGTGAAAACCTCATTCACACTGTCAAATATAGAATCCCCATTACAAGTATGTTACCAGTTTTATGAAATCAAACTTTTAGAACAATAAAGTCAGATTTATATGACCTTAACAGCCTAATTAAAAACACTATATTTAGGTTGACTTATTTTCAGAATAAGTTTATAAATGTTCATGATTATAATTTTGTGTCCTTTATATATCGTTATGTTGTACAATTATCAATTAACCAAATCATTTTGATATCTTTAGTTTCCTCCAAGCCCCTAAACTGAACCTCACCCTTCAATATGCAACATTTACTTGACTAATTTGTTCTTGCTTATCAACAAAGTAACCAATTTTGACTAAAAAAACAAGCATTTAGGCAAAATTAAAATGGATTCCACACTGATGGAAAATTCCTTTAACAGTATTTTTCCAATCACCGGGGTAGAAACTTCAGATGTTTTCATTAAAGCTGTTGCTTGGAAGCGTACATTTCATATTGTGTCTCTTTTGCAAGAAACGTGAGATGTCCTTTTTGTAGTAATGGTATTTATTTGAAAGTTTTTGCCATCTTCCACTGAAAACTTACCCATGACAAATGAATGCATGAATAAAATGAACAGCAAAACATATTAGTCCCTGTCTACAAACATACAGGCAATCTCTCGCAACACTTTCACACAATTTCAACACATTTGGTTGTACATTGCATCTTTTCTCTTGAAGAATATACAGAACCACAAAACGACATGACCTCTTGCTGTAAAAAGTCTGAAGGTCTGAACAGCTTCAAGGATACAAGACATATAAACACGCTTGCCCACCCTCCTCGCTCTTCCCTTGCAGTTCAAGCACAAGGCACTCCGAGTCATGCCAGCGGGAAGCGTGTGGCTATAGAGGGGCTGTCACCGGGGGGAGCCTGGGTGGGGTTTGCACTGAGAGGAGAGGTGTAAATTGGGTGAGCGCTGGGTGCAAAGCCCAGAGTGAAGGCTCTGTGCTCTTCCTATTGATGTTTTGTCACTCACACAAACGCCCATGGGATACAGGTGGTGGGGAAGGTGGCAATGCTGAGGGGAGGATAGAAAGGGTGACACATTTTTTGGCTCAGTTTAAAGATTGTATTTGCCAAGTTTCTCTTGTTGCTCTTATTTTAAACCCAGCCTTTTTCAGTTGCTGAGAAGAGCCTCAGAGTTTGATGGAAGTGACCACCAGTAAACAGGTTTAGCTCACAATTTCAGATCTATCAAGTTGACGTTGATGAAATTTGAAAGTGTAATCAGCGAAACGAAAGCTAAAGGCGAGCAGGTGTGACTTGCCTTTGATCATAACGGAGACCAATTGCAATTAGACCCAAAATGGCTTGACGGTGGTATCAGGGGGCTGCTTGCACATTATGTATTTTTAATCAGAGTTGTTAGCATCTGTGATGGATGCCCGTTTTACTCACAGCTGCCTCTGGTGGCACATGTCATATTTGCGAGCTGTGAATTACCATCGTGTCTATACTGTCCATTATCCACACATACCCAGCGTGTCCAAACCTCTACCTGCTTCTCAGTGGGAAAAAGCTTGTTGGGACAGAAACGCAAGGTGACAGCCACAGAGGACTCAAACTCTCAGGAGGGATGATTTGCACAGACAGGAGTAAACAGAAGTCAGTCAAGTAGTAGAAGTTGTTGTTATCTATCAGTGACTTCGATAAGAAAGATTAGATTGCATGTAATGTTCGAACAATTACATGCACACAAACAGTAAGAGTCTTGATGCCATTAATGTGAATATGGTTTTCTAACATATTTAAAGCAGTTCCTACATTCCTACATTTGACTTTATTTGCTGTACTACACACTATCATATAGTGTCTAACGTGCTCTTAATCTCAAATGTAAGACTCAGCGTTGTGGAAATTATTATTACAGATTTCATGAAATAAACGCAGCTTATGTATAAGCCACTAAAGACAGCGTGTTTGTGTGTGTGGGCTTTAACTGGACCATGTGCTAACCTCACACAGCTGCACTGTCCCCCAGAGGCTTCGGTCACACAGGCAACAGAGGACGGGCGCGCACACCTGAACTGAAACGCCACGGCTCTCATTTCCATCGCCGCTGTGTCCTGTTCTGGCAAAGGCACTGTGCACCGCGGCGGCTGCGCGTCTCTGCTGCTTACTGCTCAATCTTTTTAGGCCTGTCAGTTAGTGTTAGCATCACGCCACTCTCTGGGCAAGCTGATGGTGGTGCTGACTGCTGTGGACACAAAAAGGAGACATTGTTTAAATTTGAATATTTAAAGTAAGACTGAACAATATTAGAAAAGCATACAATGTAACATTTCATTTAGGCTAACTAAATTGAAGTTGGGATTGGGAATTGATTGGTGATGACACTTTCATGTACATTTTTGTCATAATAATGTAAGAAGAAATGTAAAATAAAAACAAGTAAAAACTTTGACATTAAGTTAATCAAGATTTAAACATGGTTAAATGCAAAAAAAATGTAATCATTTTGTTTTAACACATTATTTTTATTGTAAGGATCTGAATCACTATTGCAATACAATAGTTCTTGTTCTCTTATTGTAGGCCTACTGCATTTATTACTGATATTGCAATCTCAACACAATCACAATATGTTCTGAATGTGGTCTGTACTCACTAACCCGAACCCAGTATATCTTTTTATAGTGCCATTTAAAGCAAGAAGATTTACCACTATGGCATTTAAAAGTCAATTGCTTCATAAAACTGCATCTTTTTAGGAGATATGGCCAAAGTCCAGCCCTGCCTCAAAGCAGTAATGGATAGTCCGAGGTTCCTCCAAATATCCCTGTCAATCAAGCGCCGTTTCCTCTGAGTGCGTTTTCTATCTGTCAAGGGTCATAGAGAGTGAGGATGAGACCCTACCCCCCCTCACCCCTCTCTTCCCCCTTTCCTCAGAGGTACATCTCCACCTTGGCGCATCACGTCTGGGCATGACCTGTTGCTAGGTAACCCTGGGTCACAGCTGCACACCATGGCAGAGCCTTTTTTTTTATTTATCACTGAGTTATGTGGGAGACGGGGGCTGTAATTTATTAGTTTGATATTGGGCGGCCAGCGCAAGTTTGGGATAGTAAAAAAGAAAAAAAAAGAAAAAAAATAGCAGGAGAAGGCCTATAGCTCATCAAAATGCTCATTCTGATCCCAGGCCTCGCTACGGCTCAAGAGATTCACAACAGACGGGATCACAGCATTATAAATTCATCTGCTTTTTTACTAAGAAAATCAAGCATCTCCAACAACAAAGCCAATGGTAATGCACTTTCCATGCTGGTAATTGAACAGATGTGGTCAGAGCTTAGAGGACAGGCAGAAAAAAGGAGCAGAAATTCATCTTGGTACAGTATGCGACTGATTCATGTCCAAGGATGAAGAGGAGAGAGCACAAACAGGGCAATGTGGCTTTGTAGAAGTGGCAGTCGTGTTAACACTCATGTGAGAAATTAATGTATCAGGATGAGATGGAATCATTATCTTACATTAGGAGATAAGGAATGAGGAGAAAGATAGTGTATGGATAGTAAAGCGTTATTACATTAGATTGCATGTGTTCTGTGAAACCTTTGGCGTGACTATTCCCATTTTAAGCAGATAAATGTTGCATTGTGGTGCGTTAACTTTAGACCTTTCCATATTGGCAAAGCGGGGCAAATTTTTATTTTTAAAAAAGACATCAACAAGTCTAATTTGACAATGTTAGAAGGCACATGTGGGCTTTTTCACACTTTATTGATCCATTGATTGCCGTAATGGGTCACTGTGGAATGAGCAATTTGTTATGATTCTTCTGGCAATGACATTGGTCAATAAGAAAACAAAGGCTGCAACAGGGTAATCAGTTTTCCAATATATAATTTCAGCGCACATGATGATATACAGCTGTTATAATATTGAAAATTTGTCTTGGAGTAATTGAGAAGATCAATAAATAGTTGTCAGTGTTTGCTGTTTTTTTAATGATGACGCAATGGTATTTCCACAAATAGTAATTAAATGTAAACAGATCTGAAGCTTTTATTTTAAGTTTCATTTCAACTTTTTGAATGTACAAGTAATAGGTTAGAGTAAAATCTCAATAATATGTTTCTAAACTCATCTAATAACTGTGTAAATTCAAAAAGCCAATCTGTAAATTATATTTTTTCCCCAGATGTATTTATCTGTGAATGTGCTAAATTGTAATTAAGCCTTTATTTGTCCCACAATGGGGAAATTCCAGAGTTGCAACACAGAGTAGGAATAGAAGTATAATTATAAAAAACACTCTTGTAGAAAAACTCTTTCAAAAATAAATGAATATGTTCAAGTTAAATGAATGCATATTTGAAATTTCCACCCTCTATTTTTATCGCGGCTTCGTTGCTAAAGCTCGGAGCAGACAGATATTTGGAGCAGACCCGAGCGCCATGTGAAAAGTTTGACAGTTTTCACGACACTTTCAGCGTGATATTAATTTGTGACGCATCTGCTGCTGTTGACTCAGCCACACATTTACCTCCTTGGCCTGATGAAAGCTCACCAATGCAACGAGCGCTTTTGTTCAATTCTTTTCCCTAATGCGTGTGTGATGCATAATGCTCAGATGCCTCCTCCAGGCCATATCTGATCAAAACAAATGCACCTGCACTTTTTTTCCTTTTTCTCCAACTGCAACTCCCCCAGGACGGGTAAAAATTGACTCCCTGGCTTCCTCCACCAGGCAATTACGTGCCATCTGTTCCCATCTTGGTTGTTCCAGCTCGTTTTGTTTCTGCGATTGTTCATCTAATATCATAGGCCTAAAGTGTTAGGGAGAAAGGAGGGGTCGCTGGGCGTGGAGGGGGACACCGAAATGAGGATTGGCATGAAGAGAAATTAATCGAATCTAACAGCAGAACCAGATCTTGCCTCTGAAAGGAGATAGTCCCACAAGAACGACGACCATTACCATATTCATCACCTAATATTGCCTGCTTTATGCAAAGTGAAGGCGACTGGCGCAATATGACTTTCTTTACCACCTCTCTAATCTTATCCCACAAAATCTCAGACTTATTTTTAATTGTTTGCTCGCAACAATTTGCTTGCAGTGCTGTGACATTTGTTTGCGCAACGTAATAATAGTCAATTACGTTTCCTGTCACATAGGCGCCCCATATACATCTAGTTGTGATGCTGCCATGCTGAATCACATTATTGTTTTGTTACAGTAACTATTGGGGCCATTACTCTCTGCCACGCGCGCGGGCTGCTTGCACGATGGAGATTTAATTGCGCAATGTGAGGCAGGGCGAGCAGCTGGATCGTACGAGTTTGAATGGTGATATCAATAACACAACGGTCCTGACGCTACCTTAGGCTCACATAATTCCCCATCGCTGCTGACAGGGCGAGAGATAGAAATAATCCGTCACAACACCAGTGCGGGCAGCCTGTGGACCTGGAGTGACACCCAGCCTCTGACATGAGCCTCAGGACCAGGGGGCACGGCCACACCGCGACCGCATGTCTGTGTGGGTAAAGATAATTGGTGAGAAGATGTTGGAGCTTGTAAAGAGTACAGCTGTCACCCCGCTTAGAGGCTTAAAAGAGTGGAGGGTCCCAACTCTTAGGCCTCAGAAGCAAATTTAGCCAGTTGCAACTAATAATTAAGTTTTGATTTACCATGTTGATCATTATTTGGACAGAAAGGTAGTTTAAAACAATTGAGTTTTTGCAAGTTTTCATTGAAAGTGTCTTAAGCATTGGACCAGGGTAGGTTGGGTTTAATTATTTTTCTTTGTATATTTTTTTAATCATTATTGTATTTTGTATGTTTTACATTTTTCTTGGATGCACGTTAAAGGTATATTTTTTTGATGGAGCATATGCTTGTCTCCATGGAGATGTTATTGCTTTGCAGATAATGTTCCACAGATAGGCATAACACCACCAGGTCAAGTTACAGGTCAGATCTGTGGAAAGGCAAATCCGCACACAGCAGGTTTTCGGGAAATTCTCTTAGCAATAAAAGCACCTGTAATTGAATACATGCCAGATGGATATAGTTTAATGCCATACTGTGGAATATTACTGTCAAAGCAATAACACCCCAAAGGAGACAAGTATATGGTGGGCCCCACATCAGAGAAGTGTATCTTTAAGCCATGTTTAATATTGTGGAAAAAGAAAATTAAAAAAAGTTGATAAAAAAGGGAAAATAAATAAGTATTGTCAGATACCAACCTTAACACAGAAGGTTGGTATATATTAATTAGTTGCATCTGAAAGATGACTAGAGTTGTTTTGAAAGAAGAACATAATAGAAAAAGACAGCTGTAACTTGTGCCAGAAAATCCAACAGTATATAGTATATAGTAATACCTAGTAAGAAATAGGCAAGCACACCTTCATGGCGCACCTGTTTGAGAATGAACAAAGTAACAAACAGAAATACTAACTAAATTAAACAGAATGTCACATTCTAGGTGTAAAAAGTCCAAAATGAAATATAGGAGAAAACAGCATGAAAACAAACCTTTACAAACTGCTGCTACTTTTGTCTATTAGACCTTCCAGATATTTTTGAATGGCCTCCAAATATCTTCAGCCCAATGCTTTCTATTTGCTGACATCTAGTGGTTTTTTTGTAGATTGCAACATTGGACATAGGAACAACAGGTGGATCAATTATTCACTACCATCAATGAAGCAAAGACTAATAGAAAAATATACAAGCACAAATTTACAGCCGCATAATTCAAATAAAAATGAATGGCACTACTTTTTTGGCTTGTGACCATGGATCTATTGTGACACAGTTCAATTATTGTGTAGGCCAACATATTCTGTCGTTTGATTGTTGGTAGAACAGGTCCCCTGTTCAAAGTATGTACATTTACAAAGGACTTAAGCATGACATATTTAGTCCAAGAATCCAAATCTTTTAATTTCGCCACTAAACAACAATAACCCACTGAGTCAAATGACACTACCGCCAACCACCTGTGAGGAATGCAGTGAAAAGGGAGCGAGGAGGGGAGTAGGTGAGAGAGGGGGGTGTGACAGACACAAGTGGGAGATGTAGGACTGAGGGCTAGAGGACAGAGCGGCCCCGGCGACACATGAAGACGCACGCATCTTCTGTTCAGGTATGACCTCAATACTTCGAAGGCCACTAAAAGATACTTTAAAAACAGATAGAGTAGATAAGAAAAGTAGATGATGTAGATAAGTAGATCATTAAAAGTATTTATATAATAATTATATTTTGCTGCAAAATGGAAAAATTAAGAAATGTCAATCAAAAAGTTTAATTAATTAATAAAAACGTATTTGGTTTAAAAAAAACTAAAGAGTTGAACTAATCTAATTTGGTTTATAGATGCATCTAAGACTAACAAAAACTCCACAGTAAAAGTGTTTTGATATTGTTGTATAATGGTAATGTTCAAATTATATTGTTTTTAACTTTTATTCATTTTAGATTTTTCATTTGTTGTTGTTTTATAATTGAAAATGCTAAAATGGATTTTAATAGCATACGTTGGATTCAATGTGTCAGAAAGCATGTGGACCTTCTGCACACTCTTTTCAATTATGAATGGTATTATTTATTCCATAGTCTCTGCTCTTGAGCGACCGGGAGCTTAGTCTGGTAACTTAGCAACTAGTGCTACTCATTCAACATTAAAGTGGGGAAATTTGAGAGGCTACAGCGTCCACAGTCCAGGGGAGTAACAGGGATTTGTTACTGACACTGTCTACAATGTAATCCTTATAAGCAAACACTTCATTTGCTTTATGTAAACTTGTCAATCAACGTTTTCTGCAAACAATTCAAACTTTGCACTATCCATTTCCCAACTCCTTTCAGTCATTTTTCCAACTTTCCACCAAATCCCAGGAGACCCATGTTTAAAACCAGTATGAATCCCAGATCTTTGACATCATTTAAAAAACATGGGAATAGATTTTATCCGCTGATGATCTGAGGTCATATGTTTCCAGGGGGACTGTATTGTGAACTTGCAGCTGTAAACCGACACCAATCCTTTCATCCATGCAAAAGCCTTGTTGTTTTGCTCAGAGGGTAACTGGCTCAGACTAGATCTACTCTATGAACAAGCGCACCCACAATTGCCCCTCAGAATTACAATCCAATCCAAACTATATGGTCACCGTGAAAAAGTCAAGTAGCCTCCTGATCTGGCAGCGTGTCACATACCTAATATGTATGATGAAAGACGGGGCTCAGTTTCAGTGCCTTGGGCTGATAAGTAATGCCATTTCCGACAATAGGGGTCTGTGCTGCACACGGAAGTAACCAAGAGACTGTTGAGATTCAATGACAAGTGATAGGACGGACTGAGTGAAATAGGTGAAGATTAAAGACTACTTTTACGAGGAATGAGAGGCTTTTAATTTGTAACATGTAAAAACACCATCTGTGCAAATGGAAAGTTACATATTAACAACATATTAGTGTACCTCTCTCTTTTTGTATAAAGATAAAATTACTTTATGACACATGTACTATTGGTACTTTGGTATATTTTGGCCACAACATGAGTGGGACAATTTCTGTCTGAAATACAACATTTTTTTATGTTATAGAGGGATAGTAGATATATTATAAGCCACACAACTGGGCAGTTTCTGTTGTGCCATATTTGCATTATAAAAGCATTTTCATCATGATGCTTGTAATATGTTTTGATGGTAATTTTATCATATTTTACAATGTACTATAAATGAGAAAATATAACATCTTAACATAAAATGATCTAAATAATTACGAGTCTTGGCAAGGTATTATGGTTGTAGTAGTAATGATCGGCTGTGTTGGCTTCACTTGTGACGCTTGACTCAAACCGCAGGCAAAAGCAGGACAGTGGTTATACGAGACCACTTTTGAGTCTGTGAGAAACGGAATATTGTGTCAGACAGATAAAGTTGCAAGAAAAAGGCCGGTGCCCTAGTTTTATAAATACAAGACAAATATACACATATGATATCCTTGAATCAACAGGATACATAAAGGCATTTCCCAAGGGATTAAAGAATTATTTTACATCTATGGAAATCTTTAATAATAGAATGATACGTATGATTTATTAATAAAAATGATGTCACTAAAATGATCCAACAGGACTTAATGTAAAAATATTTAACTAACCTGTCCCTGTTTTTTTCTTTCTTCTCACAGACAAAAAATAATAATACAGTAACTAAAGAAGATCGTTCCAAGCCACTTTCTATAATGTTGCTAAGGTCCCATTCGGAACGAAGACCCCTTCCTGGATTCTCAGCTCTCCTATCATACAGCACTTCCAAACAGGATGACGAAAAGACCTCCGTAGAATCCCCCACCCTCACCCCCCGGGAGTCCATCTTCACACCAACATCTTTGTCCTCCCCGCCTCCATGGGTGTCTCAGGCTCTTGCCAACCTCGAAAAAGGGGAACATGAACTGCTGACCCTCAGGGAAAGACAGCAGAACGAAGTGGATGAGGTGAACCGTCAGTTAGACAATGCTGTGATTGAAGCCCAACGAGAAGAACGACGTCTGCTGGAGAAAATAGAACAAGACCACAGAGATGCACAGAAGCGACTCGACCAAGTGAAAAGAGAGAATGCTGCAGCTGTGCGTGTTGTACAGTCAATGGTTGACCAACAAATTAGAAAAATTGTTCAGTTGAAAGAGCAGATCCAAAGATGGGGCAGTACTGCTGGAGGTGCCAATAAGAACCAGCTCCAGAGAGGGGTCTCAGAAGCCACTCAGCCATGGGAGATCTCACTCACTCTAAAACGTGTACATTTTGTATCAACTGGCTGGTCTAAGACGCTGAATCTGGGGGATGTTGAGGTTCAAGAACAAGGTATGACCTACCCCATTGGTGTTTGCGGTGTCCAGGGACAGAAGTGTGCTTTACATTCAGGGGAAGAAGCATTCACCAATATCGCTCCACTGGAGATCCGGAAAGACCCACAGTCTAACAAATCAGGTGAAAGTAAAAAATCAAACAATGGCAAAATGCGCGTGGTCCGGAAACTTCGCTTGTCAAGCTCTACAGAGAATGAAGATGATCTTAGGTCACCAATGTCTCCAGTGCCAAGGCGCAGAGGAGCTTCAGAGTCCTCCCAGGATGAGGAGCTGGAGTCTGTATGTTCGGAGACACAGGGGCAGGACCTGTTCTTGGCTATTCCTCCAGTGTTCAGTCAGGGAGAGTCTGAGGGAGAGGAATATGATGGGAAACAAAACAGTAAGAAGAGACCCATGATGAAAAACAAAAGAAAACAAAAGGCTCTGGTCCTGGTGTCCTGTGAGGAACCCTCATGTCCTCCTGAAGAAACTCACAAGAGCTTTGCTGGGCCAGTTTCTCCAAAGATCAAACGTAAAAGTTCATTGATGAGACACAGCTTGGTGGATCTAACGAGACGTGGTTCACTGCCCCAGCAAGCACTACTCAGAAAAAAGACTTCAACTCAATCAATGGACAGTGGGAGTCCTCCATCTCCAACTGAAAGTGAAGATTGCTGTTACACTTACAATGTAAATACTCCAGTGAATGGATCACTAAAACAGGAGCATCATCGCGCGATGTCAACAGCTGACCTCTCAAGCAGGCTGCATCCTCTGGTTACCAGCGATAAGAGAGATAGTGGCAGAATCAGAAAGGTCAACAGAATGCAGCTCGCCTCCGATAATACAAGTCAAAGCAACACTTACTCAGAAAATGCCAGTGTGACCACAGAAAGACAGTCAAGATCTAAGTCTTGTTTCACCAGAGGCTCAGGCTTAAACCGTGTCAGCAGGTCACTGTCTATGTCCGCTATAGATGGAGACAAAGAACAGAAAGAGACTAAAAAGAACACAGAGAAGCCACCTTTGAAGGAATTAGAAGAGGAGATTGTTTCTATTGCTCTTGATGCTGCTGTTTTAATCAAACAGATTGGAAAACAGGGATCAGGTCGGAATGACTTTAACTTACCAAGCGGAGTCCATGCCACTGTTAATGGACAATTGTACATAGCAGACTGTGGAAATGCTCGGGTTCAGGTTACAGACATCCAGAAGAATCTTGTTCAACAAGTGTCTCCTACAGGATCAGAGAGGTCCTCTCGCATCAGTAACTTCTTCGACGTGGCTGTGAACTCCTGTGGCCTCATCGCACTCACTTGTGCAGCAGAGCGAGCTGTGCTGGTTTTCAGCCGACATGGCCGCCTTCTGCAAACATTTGGAGGGACAATGATTGGCTCTTCTAATGAAGAGCTGGATGCTCCCAGAGGGGTTACTGTAACACGTCATGACGAATTTTTGGTGGCTGATATCAAACGAGGCAGCCTCACTGCATTAAAGCTAGACCCCAAAACAGGAGTGAGACTGGAGCGCACAGTCGTGATGGGGTACCACAGGCCTTATCTAGTGGCTGCTTGTCTCAGTACAGGGCTGATGGCAGTTTCAGAGAGAGGCAATGAGACGGGACGGGTGCCTTGTATCCGAGTCCTGGAGCCTGGATGGACCACCATCAGAATCCTGGGAGTATGCTCGGGGCTGGGGCCCGTCCTGAGTAGTCCCTGGGGTCTGTGCATTGACAGTGATGGGGATGTCCTTGTGGCAGACTGGGGCAAGCAGTATCACCGTGTGCTCATCTATCCATCCAAGGGCGTGGGCTGGCCCCTGGTAAACGACAACCTGAGCAGCCCCAGAGGCCTGGCCCTGTTACCTGATGGACACATGGCTCTGTCTGACAGCATGAACCACTGTGTCAAGATCTACCGCTACAAGTCCAATCAGGAGGAATAATGCATGTAAATATGTAGTACGGGGTTAGTACCAAGGGGCAACTTTATACAGTTTATACCTCTATCTAGGCTTTGCATGTGCTTTGTAAACTATAGAGTGGGAAAGAGACCAGAATATTTGTAATGCCTCTGTTCAAAATCACTGACAATATTCTTATGGAACTAATTTTATTGGGGAACTTGTAATCACTCTTCAATCAATCTAGTGTTTTAGTTTAAAATAAGGACAGCCTGTAACCCTAATGATTTTCAATGTCTGAAATGAATAAATAATGTTAGCGTAAAATTTTCCCCTGGGGATATAAAATGTTTCTGTCTACATCAAATATTAAAATAAAATATCATTTATCATTATTTGTTGTTTGTTTTTACTCTTGAGTAACTTTTACAAGAACAAGACTTAATGCAATGATTACCGGTAATTTCAACATAACTCCAAAACATTTACTCCAGAGAAAATAAAGCAAATAAATACTGCACTTTAACTTCACCAGTCACCAGCCAAAACCCGATTGAGCAACAGCGAAACTTTCCAAAAGGACATTTAAAAGACTTACAAAACACAGTTACCTAACACACCTACGCACCCACAAGCCGATATAAGTTCAGCTGCTTTCACACACAGAGAGCCTCTTCGCTTCACCAATATGAAGCTACTGACAAGCTTCCTCTTTTTGGGTCTGCTGCTTGGTCATACCTCTGGGGCCCCAGCGTGAGTATGATTTGCTTTTTAAATGTACAAGTTTTTGAAAAAGCAATAACATTTGTTTAATAGTTTACTTTTGTCTTCAGTTATTTACAAGTAAGTAGGAGATAAGTCAGGGGTGGGAATAAGAAGAACAGATTATCTCCTCATTATACTTTAGCTTGCATGTCAGGGTCGGAGGTTAGGCAGTAGGGTGGAAGCAAATCATTTTTATAAACAACAAATAGTTAATGAAACGTTCTATATAGCTCTATATATAGCATTTATTTCATCACAGGAGTTTTTGTAGCTAAAAATATAATACTGCTGGACATTCTAGGAAAAGCTGCTCATTTGACATAAGCAGGCGATCCTCCACCATCATAGTTACACACTGCACCTTCAAATTACTCACAAGCTAAATTTGATCAGATCATTAAGGGATCAGTAAGTGAGTTAGTGGTAAAAACACAAAGCTCTTTGTCTTCAGAGTTGATTACAAGTGATCACAGTGGCAGTGGAAAAAATGTTTTTAAGTGAAAAAACAACAACAGCTATTAGAATCTGCCTGCTGCCTAGTTCATTTCATAATACTAAAGAAATGCTGTCCAAAGTTGTGTTTACTCTGTCTGTCAATAAATAACTGACATTGTCACTGCTCAATGAACTTTTCATTATGTGATACAATGTATTTTTCTCCTAAATACTACATATTTTACAGGCAAGATGTCACAGAACCTGGTATATCTTATTTTACTATTCAAATTCAAAAAGAAATTCAAATAAATAATAACATATTTTTTGCCACCAAATTCAGAAAGTACACAAGCTGCACTTCCAGATCGCTGTTTAGGCATTGAGTTTGATGCAATTGTCCCAGATGAGAAAGGAACAACTATTTTCTTCAAAGGTTAGTCCGCTTGTCCAAATTATAACTACAATTCTCATAGAGCAATGTCCCTAAATGTACAAAACCAACCACATTTTTTTCCTTAGGTGGCCACTTATGGAAGGGTTATCATGGTGATGCTCTGCTATCTACAAACGCCTTCAAAGAGCTAGACGATATTCATGGCATCGGTCATGTCGACGCTGCTTTCCGTATGCACAACCCACAAAATTCCAATGACCACGACCACATCTATTTTTTCATGGTAAGTTTCATTTCACAACCAAATAATGTAATATCTCTTACAACACACAACAAATGGCAATGTTTTCTTCAAAAGGACGATAAAGTGTTCAGCTACTATAATGAAAGTCTAGAGGAAGGATATCCTAAAACAATCCAAGAGGACTTCCCAGGCGTGCCCTCTCACCTGGATGCTGCGGTGGAGTGCCCTAAAACCGAATGCCAAATGGACTCTGTGCTGTTCTTTAAGGGTATGTAAACTTATAGACAATCACATTTTATGTGAATATCATATTATTGATACAGTTTTTTGTTATTTTCAAGGGGTCATGTTGTTAATTTTGCACTTTCTGCTTCAACGTTGTAAAAAATGTATCTGAAACATTCCACATATAACTGTTATTTACATAATAATTGTAGTATTTTCTGCCTAAAAGCATTAAAAAAAATTTTTGTTAGAAGTAGAAGTAAAAGCATGGAGTCTGAAAACGACTTAATAAAGTTTAAGTTCTTCAAAAAGTGATTGAAGTAAATGTAACTGTTTACCACTCACCTCTTTGTAGGACAAAATGTACATGTGTATGACATCCCGACAAAAACAGTGAAGACGAAGTCATGGTCCCACCTGCCAAACTGCACCTCCGCCCTGCGCTGGCAGGAACATTACTACTGTTTCCATGGACACAACTTCACCAGGTTCCAACCAGTGACAGGAGAGGTCACTGGGAACTACCCCAAGGATGCCCGCAACTTCTTCATGAAATGTGACAACTTTGGTGAGACTAGAAGCAAAACACAATGCAAATTAGTGACTTTATAACATTTGTCATACTAAATTAACTGTGTTGCATGTCTTTTAGGTCATGGGCAGGGTTATAAGGTTCCCAAGTGCAGTGAAATCAAGTTGGATGCCATCACCACTGATGATACTGGCAAGACTTATTTATTTACAGGTAAATGCCCAAAAATACACAGGGAGGCCATACAATTGACATAAAATCACATAAAAACAAATATTTAATTTATTTAGTGTGATAGTAGTCAATGATAATCAAAAGAATACTTCCAATCTCTAACAAAATTCCAGAAATGAACATAAATAACACACATTTACCAAATGTGCAATTCCATGGTCTTTGCATTTTGTTATCAAACTGTATTAATGTGGGTGCCGAAAAATTTTAAAGAATCTGCAATGGTTATATCTTCATTACCAAAGGAGATTTAAGTGAGGATGACAGTAATAGTCTATTGTAACTACCTTTGTTTTTGCTGCATTGAGCTGCAAGTCGTTGAGTTGGACATACCGTAGGAGACCTGCTCACAATAATAATGTTCATTGGTGTCGGAAATAAGTCAGACTGCTGTTGTGTCTTCTGCATATTTGAAGATGGATTCAGAATTGTGATTTCAGGGTGTTAATGTAGAGTGAGAACAGTCAGGAAGAGAGGACACACCCCTGAGGGAGACTAGTGTTCAGGGTCAGAGGCAGGGATGAGAGGCCACTGATCTTGACCCCTGTGTTCTCTCCCCAACAGGAAGCTCCTATACCAGTGGCAAAGAGTAGCGGGAATGTCCGTGTCCATAAATTTGTCTAAAAGCTTGACTGGATCAATAGTATTGAAAGCAGAGCTAAAGTCATACATGGGCATAAGTGTGAGGGGACGCCCTTGAAGTTACTTTATTCATTTTCGGGGCTGGGATGAGCATTTGGGTACAATACACAGAGAAAGGGAAGGGTTGACAATAATAGTAAATTTTGAAGCTAACTGGGATGCACAGTGTTTCAGAAGCATTGGACTGACACCATCAGGTTTTTTTGTTTGTTAAAAGAGGCGCTCACTTCCTCCTGAATGTAAAATGGTGGTGTTGGAAGGGGGAATGGAGGGACATAGTGGGAGTGGGCAGCTGCTCGCACATCCTATGAAAGTTGTCTAGTTTGTCTGGGAGGATTTGTCAGTATCAACGATAGAGCAGGTTTTTGTTGTTGTCTGTCATTATATTCAGTTTTTTCCAGATAGTCCGTTTGATCGGACGTTTTTGCATATTTTGATTAGGCTTTTCTAATGGCAGCTGCATATAGGAGGCTTTTTTGCTGTAGTTTTTAATTCACTGACAACGAAAAGAAAGAGCTGCCCTTTGACCTGTCCACTGTCTGAAGTATATATAACATCCTTGTGTCTGCAGGTCGCGTCTACATGCGCTTGGACAATGCTCGGGATGGTCTTCATGCCTTCCCCATCATAAGGTCTTGGAGGGAGGTGGTCAATGGAGTGGATGCAGTCTTCTCTTACTCTGACAAAATGTACATAATTAAGGTAAGACTGTTTCTGCTTGAGCACAGTTTTTATGCAATAATAAACTATATGTTGTCATTTGTGTACTAAATGCCTGTGCAGGATAACCAGGTGTACATCTACAAAGGAGATGCCCATTACACTCTGATTGAAGGATATCCTAAAACCCTCAAAGAAGAGTTGAACATTGAAGGAAATGTAGACGCTGCGTTTGTGTGTCCCTCTGAGGATACAGTGTATATAATTCAAGGTTAGTAGGCAATTCTATTTTTTTTTTTTTTTAAATGCTAAACATCAATAAAACTTTTAAAATGTTTGCATGTTTGAACATTTCTACAGGTCGCAGCATACGGGCCATTGACCTGAGTGCCACTCCTAGGGTTGTACTGCGAGACCTGCCCCTCCCCTTGTCAAACATTGATGCTGCCCACTGCAGTTCAGATGGAATCAGACTATACCAAGGTGCAGTGTATTATGAATATGAAAGTCCCATGATACTGGCTGCAAGCAGAATCGCCCCAAGGCCTCAAAAAATACCTGCCCAACTGTTCAAGTGTGAGCCTTAGGAATGAAATGGTTCTAAATATGAATTAACAATAATTTGTTTTGTTTTTTATTATTGTACATTCCAATGTTTGAATTCATTTATTTTCATGAATACAGTATAATGACACTGAAAGTCACGCATTTGAGAGTTGATTTTGGCCACTAGAGAGTCAAACACAGTCATACATGGGGCTGGTTGCCTTTTATTTAAATAGTTGTAAGCATGAATTTCTAAATAAAACACATCAAAGCTCACGTATTTTAAGAAGTACATCTGTAAACATAGAATAGGATGTAGTAAATAGTTGCTATAAAGCTGGCATTGTTATGCAGGCTTTATCTTATGTCCAAATATTCACAAATGATACAACTTTTCAAATATTCTGAAATTTTACAACTTGTGGTTGATTTAGTTTTAATGTACAAACCAACATTCCTGTGAATTTGGTTTGAATCCTTACTCAACAGTACAGTACCAGACACTCCCTTTTTGGAGCAGGGATACGTGCACACTGTAGTCTGCTGTCCAGTGATGGCATTAACTGAAATTCAAGGCCTTTTCAGATCCTGAAGAGTTTTTTGTTCTGACAAAATCCCCAGGACTTTCAGTGAGAATAATGGAAGTGCCTGCCTCAGCACAACTTCATGTGCGAGGCTGCGAGGACACACACACACACACACACACACACACACAGACAGACAGACAGACACACACACACACACACACACACAGACAGACAGACAGACAGACACACACACACACACACACACACACACACACACACACACACACAGGCTACAGAAACACCAGCAGAACCTGTGACTACACAATCTACACTGCTTCTTTCACAGAACTGCATGCAAGCTGATTGAAGTATAGTAGCAAAACATGAACATGACATTGACCTTTGGATTTTTAACAAATGTATTGAAAACCAACCAACTGTATGAAATTAAAAAGCACTAAAATAAACAAACATTATAATTGGACCAAAGTGCTCTATTTTTTTAAATAATAATATAAAATGACCAAAAGTGTAATCATTAGTGGGGTTGGTACAAAATGTTTTATTCAGTAACAGTTCTGTAAACATCTGAGGTAAATTGACCTTTACATCAACATGTTCTTCCACAGACACAAGGCACTTCTGTTCAGAGACATTGTACAATGGGAGTCAAAGCATTCTTCTTGTGAACACATTGGGGTATGTCTCAGCTGTTGTTGGGAGAACCATGAAACTTCCACATCCATGGTGAAAAAGTCGGGCCCAAAAATCTAAAAATCCATATTAAGGACAGAAAAAACAGTCACTTTTAGAGTCAATATCCAGTTCAAGTCCAGTATTGGTAGCACTTCTCCCATAAATAAACACATATGTTAATATGCATCCTCCCAGGACACCCTTTGTTATTTTCTCTTCTATTGATAGCATAATTTAAGGGGTCTAAATATCTACCTGTGCAAATCTTAATCTACATATCAAATGTACTATGAACAGAGCATAACAACAAAGGTTATGAAAAACATTTCCGCAATATGAATGAATATGCCTCATTTTACAATCAGTGACAAAAGTCAACAGTGTCTCCTAGGTATAAATCTTTGTGCGCCCTCTGAAAGTATTGACAGGCTGTTTGCATAGTTGTTGGTATCAAAATGAGTGCTATAGTGTGTACCTCAGAAAGTGCTCTTTGTTTCTTCAATCTCATTGGCATTTGTTTGCAAAGTATCTTTGGTTGAATCAATGACATCTTTCAGTCTGTAAACATCTGTAGTATGGTTAACCCAAAAGGAAATATGTTTTTTTAGGTTTAAAAATCATGATGAATGGTTAACTGGTTAGCACAGCAAATGATCAATGTAAGATCTTTGGTAGAAATTTGGTACTAGGTACCATCCCAGTCCCATGTACAGTTACTGAGTAATTTACATAGGCTACTTAACATTTAAATACTACATACAAGCTGATGTGATATGTTGTGCTCTTATCAAGCCGATAAAAGCAACTAACTAGATCTTGTGTAAAAAGTATTTATTCAATTTAAAAAAATATTGTCTTCTGAAATGTAAAACTTTTTAAGTAATCTTCAACCAATATCAAAAGATTGAATACTATTTATTTCAAGTAGCATTAAAAAACTAATTTAAGCCTAGCAAAAAACATAAAGATGTACAAAACTAATTTCACCCCAAAGCACTCGCCCTTGTTATCTCTGTTCCTGTTCAACACTTGGCCATTTTAAATAAGAGCTACAGGGAATTTGTGGTGAGGCAAAGCCTCAAAAGCCTTTTCCTAAACCTTTGGCAGGAATAAAAGGGGAAATAAAACAATACTGCGTAAGACCTAAAATACTTATTCACATTATGCTGTGCTGTGGTATTCCCAAATGAAATCTAAAATCTACAGCTAGTCTAAAAATAACTTGGTAATGCACAGAACAGCGAGGGTTAACTTGACAGTCCAGTAACACACTGCAAACACAAGCTCCAGAAGAGATCTGATATAATGCTCTGTCCAAGCTGCAATGTAATTGTCTTTAATTTAAATAAAGTGACGTGTGGTGCCTTTGTCAGAATAAGCTCCAAATCTTTGCAAGTGGATCAAAAACAACTTTCAAAACAGAAGGTGCCATGTACACATCCTCTGTAGCCTATAACTGCTACTTTATTTACATATTTATAGACTTTATATAGTTGCCCCTGATGAACTAAAGAGTATTTTCTAAAAAACACTAAAAACAGTCCATGTGCACACAGCCTGTGGAGCCTGTAGACCAGGCCTCAGGGTGGGACTGCTTCAGACTACCCTCCTATCTACTTTTACAAGTGAACTACTGCTGCATCCCCCTCGTCATTGAAACTACAGGCTGAAATAAAGACATAGAGACACATACGGAGACACACCTCACAGAAAAAGAAAAAGAAAAAAGTGCAAGCCTATCACCGACTGTCCTCCAGCAAAAAACAAAACAAAAAACAAACAAGGCAAAATTAAGTAATATATTTTCTCTGTTTTAAGCTCCTGCACACATTACTTAGTCCAGCCATCACCACCACCACCACCACCACCACCACCATCAAAACTGCTACAGTTTCCTTACTCATATCCCTATTGTGTGGGTAAGAGTGTTTTAGAAGACAGTCATACTAGTAGAAGCTGTTGGAAATTTAGTTTGTACAAACAGAAAGCCAATGAGAATATTAATGGTGTTGCATTTGAAATGTAAAATTGTTAAAGGTGCACTGTGTAAGATCTATGCATTTCCCACATTAAGTTTAGGCTGGCCACTTGTGCATTACAGTAAACTTACATGCTTCTGTCTGATTATTATTTCAACTGTGAGTTGTGCCATGGGAAGCCATCACCAGATGAACGGCAAACAATGTGTTTGATCACTTTCATTCGCCCCAGGAAGCGGACTTTACATTCAAGTGTGGCCACCTTACAATAGCTAATGTAGCTAAACTATGCAGTAAACCAACTGTCAATCAGCTGGAGTAACTTAAACATGGCCAGACTCAATGACATTTATTAATAATTATGAGCCAAGACTAAAACGAATAGGCACCGTATCAAGTGTTTTTTTTTTTTGAATAAGAGTCCATTGTTTTCGCAGTGACCAATATGCTGTGTCTTACCAGCAGTCATGGTGTAGCTTGGTAAGATTATGTGCCATAGAAAAAAATAATACATTCAGTTTAGCTCATCAAGCTTCTTAAAATCTGACACACTGCACCTTTAAGTGAAATAGCTGAATCTGTGGCCTGTAAAACTAGAATGGTGTGATGTATTGTGTGTGTGGTTAGCTACACTGCCAGGTCATCTGGGCGAGCACGGATACTGGGCTTGCTGGCTCGATTGGACTTCTGGATGTCTGTCAGGAGGGCAGCCGGAGGCGGATGCATCTCTGCTCTGGTGACTATGGTGAAGTCGTCGTGTGGGGGGCTGCTCGGCGCTGAGGCCCCTGGGCTCTCCTCACTCTCTGCTTCCTCTTTGGGTGCGATGAGGTTGAGGGGCGTGTCACGGGGCAGTGTGGGGAAAGAGGACAGCAGCTCTTCGTCTGGGTGTGGAGGTGTCATCTCCTGCTGAAGGGAAGAGGAGGCTGAGCTGGGAGGAGATGGGGCAGGAGGGCGGTCAGAGCTGGGGGAGTTTTTACCATCTGAAGACTGGAGCTCCAGTGCCATGTTGCTCCAGTTCTGCTCCATTGCAGCTATCTGACTGTGGCTCCTGATGCTGACTTTCTCATAAAGGGGACTGGACATGGCTTCTAGCATCATGTCGTCCCCTTCTGCCTTCAGCGGGACAGGAGCCACTGTTGTATTCGGGTTCAAGGGGATCACTGTAGGCACTTCACAGGGACTGTATGTGCCTCCCTCAGCCGGGGCTCCATTCACCTCACTCAAACTGGTGTATGTTGGCAAACAGTCCAGCATAGGAGGAGAACTCTGCTCTGCCATGGTGACTGCATCTCTACGGCCGTCTGAACCCAGAAACAGTGACTCAGAGTTGGGTGAGAAGTCATTGCTGACCCCCTGTTTGACCTTCTTCCATCCCAGATGGTAGATCTCCAGCAGGTTGAGGACCAGGGATACACAGGCGACCACTAACATGAAGATAATGAATATTGTCTTTTCTGTTGGCCTGAGAGAGAAAGACAACAGAATTATGATCGGGGATCGAATAGCATTAAAAGAGATTATATAACTTCACTTTTTGTAGAACCAAATATAAATGTGACATAACATGTCATTGCAGAACGGAAATAATGCATCAGTTAAACAGCAACAATATATTTTGTTCCATCCCTATCAAATAACTAAACATATAAATGAAAAAAAATGCATTCTGACCTGGAGATGAAGCAGTCCACCGTGTTGGGACAAGGCCAACGACGGCACTTGTACAGTGGTTTTAGGTGGAAGCCATAGAGGAAGTACTGTCCCAGAATGAAGCCCACCTCAAACAGAGTCTTGAAGATGATGTTGAAGATGTAGGTCCTGAGGAGGGCTCCTCGGATGCGAATCTTTCCATGCTCATCTCTGATCGGAGGCTTTTCTTTTTTGCCCCCTCCATCTCCCACGCCATTGTGATAAAGGGGGTCCTGATCCTCCAAGTGTCGGCCTGACTTTCTGAGCTCCTCCTCCCTCTCTCTCCTTTTCTCCTCCATACGCACAATGTGCAGCACATGGCCCAGGTAAATGAGTGTGGGCGTGGACACAAAGATGATCTGCAGCACCCAGAAGCGGATGTGGGAGATGGGGAAGGCCTCGTCATAACAGACGTTCTCACAGCCAGGCTGCTGCGTGTTACAGGTAAAGTCCGACTGCTCATCCCCCCACACCTCCTCCGCTGCTGCCCCCAGCACCAGGATGCGGAAGATGAAGAGGACCGTCAACCAAACCTGGACAGAGAGCAAAGGAACTATTATCATCTATATAAAATATGCACAATTATCCCACTGAAGTGGGATACGTTTTGAACTGTGATGTTACGTGATTGTACTATGTTTGATGTCTTGAAGATTTTACTGCACTGACATAGAATCTGTTTTACTTGTCTTCTATTTTATTATTCCATTGTATTTCACATTTGTGTCAGACTCACCTTTCCAATTACAGTGGAGTGTTCTTGAGCATTCTCCAGCAGCCGCCCCAGAAAGCTCCAGTCACCCATGCTTTACTTTTCTAACCTGCACAGACAGCCAACCTGTGATTTTCAAGGAGAAGCAATAAAGTGATATGTAGAGGGACTATGTTTTTTGTGTTGAAGTATTATCATTAACCTTTATTTAGGCGCAAGCTCTCATTTATAAGAGCACCCTGATAACACAATATTAAAAAGACATACACGATTAAACAAAACATGTACACGTTTATTGTCCTTTGCAAATCTATGCAAACTTACTAAATATATGTTGTTTTGTCAGTGATAAATCCATCGACCATAAATCAGGAACAGAACTGTACCTGTAACGAGACAAAAGATGCTCCTGTAAGTTTACATGATAAGGCCAGTTTCAGATTTGCAGGTTATTCCACACCATAATATTTGACATAAATGATTTCAGCCACACAAATGATCACTGTACACATTTGCTTCCAGACATACATGCAGTTGTGTGTAGTGGCATTTGTGTGGCTGCGGCAGGCCTGGCTGGACACTGAGACAAAGGCGACCATCTGTGGGAAGTGAAAGAGTGGATAACAGGTTGTCCCTGTTGAATGCTGCACTCATCACATCCCCGGAATGCTGAGGAGGGCAAATGTTTGCCCGGGATTGACTGATACATCCACACATACTCTCGCCCAAAGCTACACTACAATATTCCATTAAACAGACCAGACCAGGCCATAAAAAGGCTGCTTGTTGTTAGAGAGTACCTAAAAGTCATAAAGAAAACAATATATGAAGCACAACTATGACCCTGGGATATCATAATTAAACAATTATTTATTCAACACGTTTGTATCTATAGATTTAAAAGTCAAGTAGTTAAATGAAAAATAGCCTATTGCGTGTGAGATGTACAAAAAGGAACATCTGTGAGCAAAAGTCATCCCAACAGTCCCCAAAGTAGAGGCCTTTTCTACTTGAGTTATGTGTACATGTACATGATGTGTTGACGTGATGAAATACCATCTGTCAAACACAGACAATACAGAAGCTGCTAGATGGACATTGTTCAGGCTGCCGTGCGCTTTTGATGGATCACAGGTCATTGTGCTAAAACAGCCACAACAGTTAACTCTTGGCCCGCCACTTACTCCCAAAAACATTTAGGCCTACCATATAAGCATGCTATATATAACAACATATGCTAATTAAAACTAACATAATGGATAAACAAACACAATAATCCCAATAAAAAAGAGAAATGTTGTACCATAACAAGAGCAACAGGTGTGAATCTCCTGGAACAAATATATACAGGTGGAGATCACATGTAATGTGAAAGTAGTTAGAGTCTACATAAAAATGATCTTCACATGCAGCACATTAATTAATGCATTCGGCTTAAATGCAGTGAAACTGTTTCAAGTTTTTAATATGGAGGGGAAAAAAAAAAAAAAGAAAACCTGGATTTCATAGCAAACTATCCCCTGCTAAATAATTTAACCCGTATAAACACAATGTAACTAATGGTAAAATGAGCAAATCACTGGTTTTAATCTTTAAGTGCTCCAGTTGTGGGAATTGTAAAGTTTGTGTCATTCTGAGCGTGTGCGCGTAAAAGAGTAGAATGAAATGCGCGAAGAGCTTCTAATCCCACAGGTGGAAGATGATAATCCCTCCTCATCCCTCCCACTTGAACCCACAACATCAGTCAGCATCACCTCTTACCCTCTCCTCTGAACACGTCTCCCTCCCCGCAGCGTCTTCTGCTCTCCTCCAAACCTCGTGGCCTCCGGGATGGCCGGCCAGCAACAGGTGCGTTTGGATGGAGGCGGGCGGGAGAGAGACTGAGAAAGTAGTCACACAGAGATAGAGGAACAGACCAAGCCTGCTCTGTCCTGCTAAAGGGGTGCGAGTGGATTCCGTCCCGCGAAGGCGAAGCGCAGCGGCTGCGTCCCCCGTGGCCAAGGCCAACCGCCACTGTCACACACTAGTCCCGTGCGTGGGGCGCGCGAGGGGTGCCCGGGGGGAGGGGGCGCAAGAGGGCGTTCATGAGTAGGGGCACGAGACGGACCAGACTGTGTGGATCATAAAAGAATACTTTGACAAGTTGGAATGAGATCAGTCCAATAAGAAAACGCACATAAAAAGGCCTAGGTAGCGTTTTCAGGGCCAGCCAGTAAGTCTAGAAGACTTCGTTCTTTAATAAACGGATTTGGATTCACTTGACATAGTTGATGGGACTAGATTCAAATGCGGTATCTTAGTTTTTGACAATAAATAACAAACATACAATAAACATACTCAAAATGACCCTGAGCAGACCTGTAATCTACAAGTGTATGGCTGCATTAATGCATGTAATATTGCATCAGGGTAAATGAGGGCTTTGCTATGTGATGCAACTGTTGTGCACCCACAAACTGCAACTGAAAGTGATAGGCCTATGAGATCAATAGTGAAAAGGTTTATGAAAAAAAAGATAACAAACTTTGTTCTTGGGTTGAGATGGACGGTTAGACTAAACAAAATAAGATGTCATAACTTATCCGAACACGTTATAGATTTCACCAAGTAACATTTTTAAAGTAGTAACCTTATGAACCTCATGTATCCACCAGGAGAGGGCGACAAATACGCACCAATGTGAGAATAAATCACAGAAACTTTAAAGAAGGCTATATTATTTACTTAAAATCAACATTCACATCAATATGGAACATGTAATCTAAAATGGTGCCATTTCATTAGACTTTTCTAAGTGTTCTTCATGTTAATTTGAAAAATGGCTTGCTTTATTCTGTGTATTCTCATTGCTGGATCTCTGCAGAATCCCCCTAGAAATATAAAAAAAATATATACATTGACATGATCCGTATCTTAGGAATGAAACTTATTTCTACTTCTACCTTGTGATGGCCTTGGCAATCAAATAGGTCAGTTCGGCCATGTTGAGAACCATACATACAGAAGATGCCGTGGCCATGAAGAGGGTGAAGATGGTCTTTTCCGTGGGACGAGAGACAAAGCAGTCCACCAAGTTGGGACAGGGCCATTGGTCACAGCGAACCAAGCGGGGCATCCGAAATCCGTCATACAACACATAGAGAGCATACCTGCATAGAGGAGAGTGTAAGACTGAAAAGTGTGACAGGAGAGTCTAACACCATGTGGTCTGTCATATGTGGTGGAATTTATGATGTATTAATCATATTAGGCCTATTACAGAATAGAGTGGAAAAACTCACATAAAGCCTCCTTCAAACAGCAGTCTGCACACAATACTAAATGCATACGTCCACCAAAGGGCGCCAACAATTGGACGTTTTCTCTTTTTTAAGCTATCCATCTCTTCTTCTTGGTTTAATTGATTTTTGCTGGACAGAAAGCCACCTCTTCTGGAAGCCTAAAACATGAAGAGACTGTCAAATGTATATTTGTAAATGGGAATGACTGTAAGCTCACCTGTAACAGCCTCCTCTTATCTGTGCGGTTCCTATAGGCCACATGCGCTGCAATAAGAAGAGTGGGAGTGGATACAAACAGGAGCTGCAGGCACCACAGACGGATGTGTGAAACTGGAAAGAACTGATCATAACAGACGTTCTCACAGCCAGGCTAGAAAGGAAAAAGACGGTCCAAAGATTCAAATAAGGCCAAAAACAATAGACAGGCTACTTGCTATTAGTAAGACATGTGTTATAGTGAAGGCAACGTCACCACTGAAATGAAAAGGTTGATAAGGTGAAGATGAAAAGTGTCTTAAAAACACTGCACTTTGTTAAAGAATCAGCTGCATTATTAGTGAAACATGGATGAAAAACAAGGCATGACTCCTGATATGTTTTTAGGCCGTGGACCGCGGCATTTCCCTTATAGCCCGTTATAGCCTCATGGCTAACCCTAACCCTAACCCTAACCCTAACCTTAACCTTAACCTTAACCTTAACCTTAACCTTAACCTTAACCCTAACCTTAACCTTAACCTTAACCTTAACCCTAACCCTAACCCTAACCTTAACCCTAACCCTAACCCTAACCTTAACCCTAACCCAAACCCTAACCTTAACCTTAACCCTAACCTTAACCTTAACCTTAACCCTAACCTTAACCCGGCGCGATCTAAAACGGCGCTAAACCGCGGTCAAATAGCGGCGCAGTTTCAGGAGCCGCGGCGCGCGGCCGGCACAAAAATAACATGGCTTTTTCGGCCGCGCGCCGCGGCACTGCAGACACTCCCATGTTTTTAATACATCAGATGTAATATTTGATTTAGCATAATGTTTAAAATTTCTTTCAGGGGGTGACAGGTCATCTGCATGTTTCCATGGAAATAGAAAGTTAAAATCATACTTGAATATTTGTCATAGAGCTAAGTTTCATTCCATACTGTGGAACATTAAAGCCAAATCAGTAAAATGTCCATGGAAAGAAGCAGGAAGACCCTCCTCCAGGCCAAGCAAGAGTCATGTCTGTGGGGATGCAAGCCCTCTATTTGTTAGGATGACACATAAAAATGAAAAGTAATTCCTTTTTATATCTTAAAAGGTTGATGTGATTTTCTGTTGACATATGTGCCAAAGTTTTATTAAGAATTGTTGTTTCACTTGGGTGAATCTATGCAAAATGTCTCCTTTGACAATAGATAAGGCTTTTATCTACAATAAAATTATGCACAAGAGTGTTTTTGGACTGTTTTCATGGTATTGACGGATGCGTATTATTAGCTGATAACTACTAGTAAAGTCAGTAAATATATGTCTGATGTCTTTACCTGAAGTGTATTGCAGGTGAAGTCTGTCTGCTCATCTCCCCACACACTTTCGGCCGCTACCACAAGAACCATAACTCTAAAAATGAAGAGAACCGAGAGCCAGATTTTACCCAGGCTGGTGGAGTGGCGGTTGGCTCCCACTAATTGAACATGCAGGGCAGGCCAGGACATCCTACAAGTGCAAACAAGAGGTTAACACACACAAAATAACAAGAGAAAAGTGCAGAAAAGTGCAGATACATAGCTCCGATGTTGTTGGGTTGCATTCATTCAGTACAATGTAAATGGATGGAGACAATGCATGAAGCAAAACAGCAAAAGGAAGAACAAGAATGGAAAGAGGAGGAGGAGAGAAGGCATTCATGTGAACTGGTGAACCTTCTGCCCACCAAGGACTGCTCTGGACAAAGCCACGCCACTAAAATTACACCACAGTATTCCAATACTCTGCACATCTTGTGCAAAAGATATAAATACAAAAATAAAGATCTCATTTTAATATGTACTAGAGTATGGAAACCATTGCCAACAAAGTAATAACATAGTAGCATGTAAATAAAATAGTCAGTATAATCCCCCCAAAATTATACATTTAAGTAACATATTGACCAAAGATTACCTTTGGGTTCTTTGCAGGGAATGAAACTGCTGTTTGTCAAAAATAAATGGCAAATGCCTCACTACAACAGCACCCTCTGTGTCCCTAGTATAATAGCTCAGGTGTAGCAAAACATTGCTTCTGTACCTGGAGACTTCCTGTGTCCTTCAATAGCAAATACTTTGTTAGAGGATCATATCGCTCACGTTTTTAGATTGAGGATGATTTCTGACTGATGTTAGACTGACTACCGTATCTTTACATCACATTATACTAATGCAATTAACATTTGTACATAGATTGTCCTCTTTAACTGCTCTTACTGTGAAGGGTTGTCTTATTTCTTTCTATCTCATTGCAGGTGAACTTTTCAGACACAAATGGCTTGGCAGGAGTGGCCAGCAGGACAGTGGAGCTCTTTATTCTACTAAGGACCATTTATGTGGAAGAGTGGGAGCAGAATAAACTATTCCAAGGCGAGATGAATATTGTCTTTAAGTAGCCGTAGTAAATCGTAGGTGTGAGTGATTCTGACACAGTCATTTGTAAAATCACAGCGGAACCTTTTCCTGATACAAATCAATGATTGATATCAATGTCAAGGCTTAGTCAAAGGCCTTCTGTTCTGCTATAAGCCAGTCAAGAGGTGGGTGGGAATTCAAATCTTAAAGTGCCTACTTGAGAAAAAACAATAATGAAGTCACTCAATTAATTTAAACACTTTTTTTCAAATCTGAATTACCGTAATTCCAAGAACCACCTGACAAATGTACCTCAGGGGTCCCCTGGGACTCCAATGGGGAAACACTACATTAATTAACACATGGCCTACACCATTTCTGTTCAATGTGACATGAGACTATATAATTAGAGACAAAATTATATATGATAATAAATAAATAAATAAATAATATCATAATTAACTTTTTTAAAATTACTATACACTCATACGGAACTGGATTCGTGCTACTTTACAGACCTATTGCACTTACATCAATAGTTGGTAAGGTCATGGAGAGGATGATAGCAGACAGAATAACATACCACATTGAGTGTGAGGGGCTTTTTTCACCATTTCAGAGTGGGTTTAGGAAAGGCAGGGGAACGATGGATCCAGCAGTGTGTCTAGAGACGGAAATTAGAAAAGCTCAGGCGAATAAGGAGGTAGTACTGGCAGTTTTCTTCAATATAGAGAAGGCGTATGATATGGTCTGGAAGGAAGGTCTTTCGATTAAGTTATTTAAGATGGGAGTTAGAGGTAGGGCTTTTAACTGGATTAAACATTTTTTATTTGAGAGAGTTATCCAAGTCCAGATGGGAACTGCGTTGTCAGATAAATATAGGTTGAGAATGATACTACACAAGGCAGCGTTATTAGTCCACTTCTGTTTTTAATTATGGTAAATTATGTTTTTAGTGCCAGATATTATGCAATCGTTATTCGCTGATGATGGAGCCTTGTGGAAAAGAGGAAAGAACCTATGGCTTGTGCAAAATAAAATCCAGAGGGCAATAAAAACTGTTGAGAACTAGTTGTACACTTGGGGATTTAAGTTCTCTGTGGAGAAAACAAAGTCAGTGTTTTTTAGTAGGAGAAAGAGGGAGGAGATTGATTTAAAAATGTATGGGGAAAATATAGAGCGGGCAAGTAGTTTTAGATTTTTGGGACTTGTTTTCGACTCAAAGCTTTTATGGAATGAGCACATAAGGAAAGTGGAAGAGAAATGCAAAAAAGTGATCAATATAATGAGGTGTTTGTCAGGGGGGCGGAGCTAGCTGCTCTTAAAAACATATATATTGCATTGATGAGATCGGTGATGGACTACGGGTGCCTGATGTATAGGGAAGCAAGTAAAACATTAATTAGGAGGTTGGAAGTTCTGCAAAATTAAGCCCTAAGATTATGCTGTGGAGCTCTAAAAACGTCCCCTGTTACAGCAGTTCAGGTTGAGATGGGAGGGTTGCCCTTAGACCTGAGACATAAACAAATCACAATGCAATACTGGACAAATTTACAGGGACATGGGGAGGAGCGACATCCAGCCGTCAAAAATCTCTTGCCATGTTGGGAAAGCGGAAAGGCAAAAACATCTTGCTTTGCTTGGACAGCAAATAAAATTGCAACTGAGATGGAAATCCAGGGGAGAAATTACAGTCCTGCCGTGTCCGGCCCAGTCACACCTTTTTGGCTATTGCCTGCAGTTGAAGTTGATTTATATGTTCACGAGATGGAAGGTAGAAGGGGGAGGAATATTTTGGAGGCTGTGAATGAGAGAATTCATAATATCTACTCAAGTTGCATTATCATATATACAGATGGGTCCAAAGAACCGGAATCAGGGAAAACAGGTTATGCATATGTTATACCGGAGTTAAATATTTAAAAAAAAACAGAGAACATCCGACTACCTTGCTGTTTACACAGTTGAGATGATTGCAATTATGAAGGCGTAACAGTGGGTAGAAGAAAATAGAGTTGAAGAGGCACTTATATGTTCCGATTCATTTGCCTCATTGACTTCTATTCACGCTTTCTCATCACAGATACTCTTTGAAATGTATCAGTTTTTGTTTCGACTTAATTGCCACCAAATTCAGATCAAATTTATGTGGATCCCAGCTCATAAGCAGATACCGGGAAACGAAATAGCTGACTGTCTTGCTAAGCAGGTGCTAAAGGAGGAGATCATGTTTGAAGTAGCCCTTAGTAAGACAGAGGTGAAATCTCTAATCATAAGTCAAATTGTAACAGAGTGGCAGCGGCGCTGGGATGAAGGGCAGAAGGGGAGGCACATGTGTCAGGTACAAAAGAAGGTAGGGAAGGTACAAACTCTGGGGCTGAGCAGAAGAGAGCAGGTGGCAATTACAAGATTAAGATTGGGACACACTGGGTTAAATAAAACGTTAATGTTACTGGGGAAACACCCTTCAGGATTATGTGAATGTGGAGTTGAAATTGAGTCAGTAGAGCAAGTCCTATTACGATGCAGTAGGTTTGAGGCAAAGAGGGAGGTTTTTAAGCAGGATTTGATCAGGAACAGAGAAGAAGTGTTTAGTTTTGAAAAAAAAATTAAAACCACGGAATGCAATGACTTAGTAAAATTCTTAAGGGAAACAAAGCTGATAAATAGAATTTGAGGTGTAGATACATAAGTGCAGATACTCTGACCCACACTCCAGCCCAGTAGGTGGCGGGAATGCACCTAACGTTGGTTGCCAGCCGTGAAAAACCCAAGAAGAAGAAGAAGAAGAAGAAGATTCGTGCTACTTCCGGTTTGTTTTCTGCACGCTCCAGCTAGACATTCTCAATCGTCTCGACCAATTTTCGGGACAAAAGTTGGTTTTATTATTCCAAACAAAAAGCATGGCTCTCGAATCGCGTATCACACAGGAAGAAATCAAGAAGGAACCGGAAAAACCCATTGATCGTGAGAAGGTATCGTATAGTAGTCACGGGTGTTAGTTCTCAGCTTGCACAATGCTAATGCTAGCTAACTGCCGTGCACAAAACACAATATATTGGTGAATAATTTAACTACTTACTTTAATTGGACTGCAAATAGCGATTACTGAGTTTACTAGTCAGCGGTTTTTATTAGTCGACCTTCGTTCAAGCGATTACATGTAAGCGTATACAAATAAAAAATTATACTTTTTTTTTTAATGCCCCCGTCTTTAAATTACAAAAGGTATTTTGGCTTTGATTAGACTCTGTACATCATGGTTCTTTTTATTTTTCGTTCCCAGTAGTTATTACCACAGAAGTAACTATTCTTCCTGGGGTCTAGTCAAGTTAAAGATTACATTATCAGAATCAGATCATACGTTATCAAATAATCATTTCTTATAGTCTACTTGTCACGATTATTTTACTTCTGCTGCGCATAGTGCTGCTATAATACACGAAATTATATACTTATTTATTTAATACACAAAATACATTTCGTAGAAAGTATGCAATTTTGTTTACCCGGTTGTATTCTTGAGTGTCGATACTAATTCATTGTATTTTGATCATAGACTTGCCCTCTTCTACTTCGAGTATTTACCACCAACAATGGCAGACACCACAGAGCAGACGAGTTTGCTAGAGGAAATGTGCCGTCCAGTGAACTGCAGATCTACACATGGTGAGCTGTGTATAGAATTATTATGCTAAGATATTTAAATGTCTGCATCAAACCCTAGCCTAATTTATTGGCTGTGTATTTTTCATTTCAGGATGGATGCTACTTTGAAGGAACTGACCAGCCTGGTGAAAGAAGTTTATCCAGAAGCTAGGAAAAAGGGAACACACTTCAGCTTTGCAATAGTGTACCCTGAGCCTCGGACCAAAGCATACAGGTAAAATGCTTCTTTGCTATAACATTTTGTTTAATCAGATCTTCAAAAATCTAACAACTTATTCTCCTCCTCACAGGTTAAAAGACATAGGCAGCACAATTTCTGGCAGAAAAGGTGCAGATGATTCCATGACATTGCAGTCGCAGAGGTTTCAGATTGGAGACTATCTGGATATAGCAATCACGCCTCCCAACAGGGCCCCGCCGCTTAATCCACGCATGAGACCCTTCTAAACACAAGTTTCAAATGTTCATCACAGGCCTAGATTTATGGAAGACATCCAGATTTCTGTTCACTTTTAAAAAAAAAAATTCTCCTAATTTTATATTGTACAACGTGACGCGTAATAAAAGTTTTTTCTCTCTTTCTAAAAGCGGTGCTGTTTTTATTTGCTACATACATTATTAGGTCCCTGCGGCGAGTTGGCCCCTGTCCAGGATGTACAACGCCCAAGGCCCGAAGTCACTGGGATAGGCTCCAGTCACCCGTGACACCGAAAGGGAACAAGCGGTAGAAAATGGATGGATGGACATACATTATTAGTCTTGCTTTAATGCATTATTTATTTTATTACTAAAAATGGCCACAAATTTAACAGAATGTGAATTGGTCTTTGTTGTAAACTTGCCTATTAGAGACAATGGTTAGTAGGGCTTTTGGTGTCAGAAAATCTCAAACTAAAACACTCAAAAACACAAACTAAAAGTCACCAATTTCCTGAGTTCATTCAACATAAACTCTCAGATGCCTAATTTAAATTTTATGTATCTATATGTAAATATCTCAAAAGGAAGGAAAAAAGCTTGTTCGCGTCCTTAATTCATTGCATTTATTTCCCGGTAGGGGGCAGTAAAGCATCTCTACAGCATAAGTCCCAGAACAAGAACTTCACAATGTTGCGCATGCGTACTACTGCAAACAATACGGCTAGCAGAAAAAGGCTTCGGGATTAGCCACGAGTTTGACTTTCTATCAACGCCATCAAAGAAATTATGTTTCGTAGAAAATTGACAGCATTAGATTATCACAACCCCAGTGAATTCGACTGTAAAGGTACGGAAAACGGCACACTTATTGTCTGGACATATGGAACTACTGTCCATACCGGGCTGCACGTCACTGCATATATCATAAAGTAATGATATTATTATTTGAAAGGCCTACATTAGTTTAGTGTCTTGTAAAGGTGAGCGAATTGGACTGTCTGTAATTAGAAATTGAACTGTTTTATCCAAGACCAAGCCAACTTATTTTATAATCTAAAAACCTAGGTTTCAGAATTGATTACAATACCTTGGTTGCCATTTATTTGAAGTTCTAGTATATGTGTATCTATATTTAATACGCATTCATGCAAAAAATAGAATAATTGGGATTTATAATACTATATGGTTTGGTTGTCATTGTCAAGTATGTATGTATCATGTATCATGTGTATTTTAAGTCTCTGTTTGTTTTTTTCAATCTATCTTGCGTACAGACGAAACACAGTATAGGAATTGCATTGTTTGGCTTGAGGACCAAAAGATCCGGCACTATAAGATCGAAGAGAGGGGAAACCTGAGGAACATCCCCAGCTCAGAATGGCCTAACGCTTTCCAGAAGGTTATAACTCTATTTTGTCTCACTATAATCACTATAATCTGTTTCTCACAGCCTTTGTATAATTTTGACTAATTTAATTAAAGGTTTTTCTAACCTGACGTTTGCCTCTGTGTGCAGTACTTGCAGGATTTGAACTGTCCATTTGAAGTGAAGGAGCGACAGGAGGCAATGGACTGGTTACTGGGACTGGCTGTGAGATATGAATATGGAGACAATGGTGAGAAGAAGTCATAGCAATACTTAAACATTCATGCTAAGAAAAACGGTCACATCTTGCCTGAAATGAGTGAGAGAAGTTAAAAGTGCACTTTTCTGGTGGAGGCTCCTCTGCTTGTGTGTATTGAGATGTTACTGCTCTTACTGGAATGTGCCACCGTATGTATGTAGTAAGAAATAAGTGTTTTTATTGCAATACTGTGGAACACTTCAAGCAAAGCAACAATGTCTCCATGGAAAGTGGCAGATTTTTGAAATACAGGTGCTCAGTAGATGTAGATAATAGAATATTGAGGGCATATTTTGTTCACATGGCTGGTCTTCCTCTGTGCTGTGGTTACACACTGGATTTAAGCCTACGATTGTAAGTTCCTGACCTTACATCTGTGTTTCTCTTCAGCGGAAAAGTACAAGAACGTGCCACCGCTGGGGTCCGACAGCAACAGCGACAAACCTGCCGACCCCTTGCTTAACCTCGACAGTGAGTTGGAACACAGCTGCTTGTAGGCTTGGTTTCCCCTCAATTTACATTTTTTCTGCCCTGCATTCTGTGGTATATCAGGTAACTCTCAGGACTTCAAAGCAGGAGTGACTGCGCTCGCAAACATTCTCAAGATTCAGCGACATGATGACTATTTGGTTATGCTCAAGGTATGTGATCGCTAGAGAACCCAGCCATTTTGCTGGTACGTGAAACATATTTAGCACATGCTTTTTTTGTGTGGCAGGCAATACGCATTTTGATTCAAGATAGGCTTTCTCCAGAAGCTATAGCCAAAGCAAGCCAGAATAAAGAGGTATATATTGACTGAAATTCCCTTTATCAAAGCATTGCATAATTTTAAAGGGGCATTTCTTTCTTTCTAGGGTATTCCTGTAGCGTTGGACAAACATGAATTAGGTTTTGATACGGGAGGTGAGTGTATGCTGATTTTTACTGATTTGCTTGTATTTTCTATGTTGAAATTTAGTATAGTTATAATTGGAATTTTTTTTTAACCAAACATACATTGCAAAATTAAATAATTTTGTTACTTTACTTTATTTACTCAAGATGCAACTCTAAACGAAGCGGCACAGATCCTGCGTCTGCTGCACATCGAGGAGCTGAGAGAGCTGCAGACCAAGATCAACGAAGCCATCGTCGCCGTCCAGGCCATTATCGCTGACCCCAAGACCGACCACCGGCTGGGCAAAGTGGGCAGATGAGAACAAGCGGCCCAAGCAGGTGTTTGATGTGGCAAAAGGACTCAAAATTAAGCTTGATTGCTTGAAGCTTCCGTTTTTGTTCCCACCAAATTGTTTTGTAAAGGGACTATTTCAGTTTACTGCAAAATATCAGTGTTGAAGGGATGGCTGCTCATGGTAGTTGTAAATGGTCAATGTCTTAGTTTCTCCATCAACTATTCTAAAATCTATTTTTTATTTGCAACAGCCTTTTTCAAGTTGCCGTGGCAAAGTTCCCCTTATACATTTCTACACCTTACTATTAAATTACTATTAAAATGATTTAAAATCATCTTGGCTAGTACTGTCTTCCTATCCCACTTGAAACCTATTTTTCTTGCTGCATTTGAGCACTACCTTTATTTAGAGAGGCCTATTAAAATTAATTTACATTTCATTTGGTTTGAATTGTTAAAAATGAGGAAATGGGAGGACATTGACATTAAAAAACTATGAGATGCCATATATAGGAAGTATGTTGACATTTCCATGTAAATAAAAAGTACCATGCCTTGAGCGTCTTGTTTTAATGATTGTTTGAAGTTGGTCTTAGTGGCCACTGGCCAATTAAGAAGCAGCTGATGGTGGGAGGCCACCATCACCGTATGGTACACTGGAGCCACAGCCAGGAACTGAGCGTCCATCAGTGCGTGCCGTGTGCTCTGGTCCTGGTCCGTCTCAAGACCCCCAAAAGTAGAGCAATGAGCAGAGGAGTTTGTGCTGAGCAGGGAAATGGACCTTGCTGTGGCTCAAAACATTGAGCCAAAATCATACTGTGATGTTATAGGGAACAGAACTCCAACAAACACACATTTGGCCTGTTATACAATACAACAGGGTGTTGTATTGTATAACAGGCCCGAAGTCACTGGGATAGGCTCCAGTCACCCGCGACCCCGAAAGGGAACAAGCGGTAGAAAATGGATGAAAAATAATATAGTAGCTCTAATATTGTTTATATTAATGAAAACTCTGTGTAAAATAGCCTATTGGTATAAAAATGATAATAGGCCTACTACTATTTATGCTAATTTGGCATACAATAAATCACGCCTTTCTTTGCACCCCCACCTCAAACTCAGAGCTTCATCCATGAAGAAGCGAAAAAAAAGATGTTATTGCTTTTTAAAAGAGCACTGTTTATTATTTCCTCTGCCCTTTGACTCCATGGAGATGATGCTGCATTGTCTAGACATCTATTTTACATTTGTTTAATTGCAGGTGCTTCTATTGCTTAATAATACCATGAAAAACATGTATTCTTACCGTGGGCTGCTTGACACCATGGAGATAGATAATGTTCAAAGCTCTTCTGTGTCCAAACTTCACTGGCAAAGCCATAACATCTTGAACAAGGAGGTAGAAGACCCTCTACCAGAAAAGTCCTTCCCTGACCAGCCAGTCCCTCCTACATTCTAGGATTCTCAATTTCCAAAGGGAGTGATTAACAGGTGGATTAACCATTTAGACAAACGCATAGTCCGTTTGTGTCTAAACAAACACGGTGGCTTAGAAAATGTTGCCGACTTCTGCTGAGTCAACAAGCGACGCACTAACCTCTGTAAATCTGAGGTAAATAAAGTTATATATTTTGTTCTGAATATCCGCATTTAAGATACACGTGACACAAAATAGAGGCTGTGGTTGGACCGGTTCATGCTTGGAGTTTTTTTGACGCCCCCCAATGGTCTGATCCCAGACCCTTCAGCATTTGAACAGAATTTAGGAGGGACTGGCTGGTCAGGCAAGAAAAGCCCCATAGTGAACCTTTAATGTAATCAAATAGTGTTGGGAAAAGTCAAGATGTTGTTAATGACTTTTCTGTTTCGTCTGGTGACAGCCATTGGCGTAGTTGACGGTTGAAGAAAGGGAGCACACATGAAGATTTGAGTTTCTACAAAGGGCAATAGTTTAATTAACTTTCTTTAACGTTTAGCAAAAAATAAGACAGCACTTGCGTAGAAGTTAAAATAACCAAGAAGTCAGTTAAAACATGAGGATGAATCATAAAACTGAGTGGAAAGAAATAAGAATTAAGATGTATTAAACTGCAACTTGAAATACCAAATCTAATTTTATTGTTATAAATATTATGTCTTATAAAAACATTAGATCTGGACAAGAGCAGAAAATATTTGGTATTTAATTTGTCAAACAACATTTCAAAATGTGTGAAATTATACAAAAGCAGTGCAGAAAAATTACACAAGGCAACATTGTTTAAACCTTAAAAATCAATTAATAACTATTATTTTGGGACTGTGTTCTGACAATAGAACTGCATAGTAGGTCATACTTTAACAACTAATTCAATTTGTAATTCTGTGGTATACTGCATTATCACTGGTGCACGTTTACCGGTATCTTACTTTTTGTAATAGACACTAAAACATTTTCTGTAATTGGTATAAAAACTAAAACAACTTAAGTACAAAAAATACAGTAGAAAGAAGGTAAAAATTGAGGTATAAAACAAATTTACAAAACATATTGGGCGATATAGCTTCAAGACGAGAAAAGGAGTGAGTGGATTCAGATTCAGAGGGTTTTGTAAAACGACTGTGACGACAAGTGGGCATCGGAAGCCTCCTCGCTCCCTACAAAGTGTCCTTCTGAGCTGTAACTCGGAGGCCGATCTGCACTTCCACCTGGAGACGCCATCCAACTATAGCACCAGTAGAGCAACTGCTAAGCCAGCGTTAGTGGATCCCTGCCAAAATATAAATGTAACAATTAAGATAAGATATTCCTTTATTGTCCACACATGGGAAAATGTCATCATATATTATGGTATCATTTCCACAATCGTAAAAGGATTTGCAAACCTTAGAAGTATTAGTTAAAGATGCACTATGTCTTGTATGTATGTGTATGTGAGGATGTTTATGTGTGTATGTATCTTTCTGGTGAAGGGTTTGCCTCCTGCTTGTCTTCAGAAAGATTATAGTGCTTTATCTCCATGGAGACAAGCAGGTGGTGACTCTGTTTAGAGACTTTATTATTTAGCAATAAAACACTTGAATAAATGCATGTTCCATAATACTGTGAAACATTCCAGGGAAAGCAGTCATCTCCATGGAAACAGGTAGGTGGCAGATCTCACCATAAAAGGTACAAAGTGCACATGGGTTGTAGTATTAGTTAGTAATATAAGCCCCTAACACGTTGGACATTTCTTTATTTATTCCATTTGTCCACATCTTATAATAGAGAACTCTCAGGCTGCTTGATATGCTACATAAAATAGGAGCTGTAACCCTCTTATTTCTAGTCAAATCAATAATTCTGGGAAGCATCAGGGTCAGTTTGTACAAAAAATTACCCTCAAATAAAATGAAAAATGAATTAGACTTTATATGGATTCCACCTGGACATTTTTTTGCTTTATTATAAGTCCCTAAAACAATTTTTTGTGAATTTACCTTCAGCTTTAAAAATATAATGGCCAAGACCCAACAAAAGCTCCAACTAGTATCAATCAGCCAATCAGATAGTAGTAGTAACACTAGAAGTGATTGTACACGAACAGTAGTTACACTAGTTTCATATTGTGATAATCAATTTTAACACAATTGTAGTTTATTAGTTTTCAGTACGTTTTTCATCTCTTGTAATTAGAAAGCAGACAAATAGACCCTTTTCCGTTCACCATTGTCATACAATTTAACCCTAGATTTGTCCAAGTTGAATCTCACTAAAAAGTATAAGCACTAATAGCCTTTAAACCAATACAAGCCCTTGTGTTTTAGACCTGTCATCTAGACCAGAATTAGACCACAGAATGACAATTTTGAAGTCCACAGCTGCTATTTAGTTCTTCCAGGTAAAAAACACTGACTGAATTTGTGTATATAGCTTTTATAGTATCTTGTATCTTTTCTAAAATATGTACGTACACGAAATACATTGGAAGTCCTTCTGTGTTCTGTCATGATCGGGCAAGACTTTACAAACATGTGTGTGAGGCCACTTGACAATGACACTAAGCCAAGGTGCTAGTTTGGGGATTATCCTGTGTTTAGAATGGCACTTTGTAGTTTAAAGGAGCAAAGACGAAGGGGATCTGTGGACTTCAACACATCACACAGAAAGTACGAGTGTGCAGATGTGTCATTATGTGTAGTACTTATTCACAAGAAGATAGTGGTGTAATTATTGTACTTGTGTCAATAAGCGGCAGGATGAGAAGTGGCTAAAGCTGGATACTACAGAGGATCCCAGCTGTTACGAGAGGTGATGAAACACACTACTCAAGCGTCCTCAAATAACACTACTCAAATACATTATTGCCATATCACAACATTATTGCCATATCACAAGAAGCTGCAACTGAAATACAGTATTGCAAATTCCTGTTATAGACAACATTTTGGGGACTATTCATAATTTTGAAACACATGGACAGGCAATACTGAATAGTTTTGTGTTTTTCCATGGATGGAAGTTTCCAATACCAGTTATGAGCAACCCACATAGAAGTATTTTAAGCCTCTTACTGTGGCCTCAGATTAGGCGATTTACACGTTTCCATATTATTTCTGAGTTAATATAGGTCTCTTAGTTAGTACACCACCAACTCAGTTTAATACACTTTGTAGTAACAGTTTGACCTTGGGGATTTGAATGTGTCTGCAGGTGCAATGTTCACACAGACCAACAGAGGGCAGTAAACCTTATGTAAAAGTTAATAACTAGAGGCCACTGTATTTATATTGTTTTGTCTGTTTGTTTTTTACTATGGACCCCGATAAATATGAAAAAATATATCTTCCTAGAAAGTCAGCTTGGGAAGGACCGACGCGATGAACACCCATGTCTCAGCCTAATCCTGATCTTAAACTTCATCTTTTGAAATGACCAAACACAGAGTTCCGGAGCATACTATCTACCTCCAATCGTATGTTAAAGGACCATTACCTGATAAACACTGGGTTGAGGCTATGGCAATTCCATACAGATGAGAACGCTGCTCTGGTAGATATTCATCTGTGAGCTTATTGGTCTCTTTGTTCACTGCAATCACTCCATCCCTGTGAAAGATCAAATCAATAAATACCAAATAATAATAATAATAATAATTAAAGCCGCAAGCGGCATCCAACGGCCCTCGCGGGCCGCCGGCCTTCCGACTCTGCGCTTTCGACTTGATAAAGATGGCGCCCTTATTGTGTGTTGAATTAAAAAAGAACTTGACAGACGGCGAGACATTGGACATGGCCAATCCAGTGCAAATCAACACAAGTGTCAGTCAAATGTGCTGCTCCGCCGAACAGAGACCGTAGCACTTAGAATATAAATATGAATAACTTTTGATGCCCCGCTTGTGTAGATGATTTTCCCCAAATATGAGCTTGATCGGACAATTGCCCTAGGAGGAGTTCGTTAGAGTGTGAAGCGTAAAAATGTGGTCATTTTAGAGCTTTTGCGGTTTCCCCATAGGAATAACATGGGACGTTTCTGTCATCGCTACGGCTACGCTGTACAAAATATGACTTTGGCTCCCATACTTTTATTTTGGGGATGGCAAATGAGAATTGTGTGCAAAATGTTATGTCATTTGGAAAAACTCTATTGTTTATAGGCCACTCTGAAGGCCAAATAGTCCAAATTCTGGGTAAAGTTTGTGGCTCCGCCGCACAGAGACCGTAAATGTTATCCTTAAAATTTGAATAACTTTAGATGCCCCACTTGTCTAGAGGACGTACACCGATTTTGAGGTCGGTGGGCAAAACGCCCTAGGAGGAGTTTGTTAAAGTGTGAAACAGAAAAATGTGGATTTTCGAGAGATTTTGCGGTTTTCCCATAGGGATAACATGGGAGGTTTCTGTCATCGCTACGACTACGCCGTAAAAATTAAGGCATTTGTCTGATTGGCTTTTTTGATCGGTACGCCAAAATAGAATTTTGGCGTTAAAATAAATTTGGTAAAACTAATTTTTGACCTTCAATGTTAATGTAAAGGTCACTCTGTAGGGGGGCGCTATCGCGCCCATTTCAATTTTGTCATCATAAACTGGTCCAAACTAGAAAGTTTAACACCTGATTCAAATTTGGTCCTACTCAGACTTGTTTTGATCAAATGGGAGCAATTTTTAGATCTGCAATATCCCAAAATAAGTTGTACAACTTTGCGGCTGCGCCGCACACAGACCGTAAAAGGTATACCAAAAAATTGAATAACTTTAGATGCCCCACTTGTCCAGAGGACGTACACCGATTTTGAAGTCGGTGGGCAAAACGCCCTAGGAGGAGTTCGTCAAAGTTTGACGTGAACAAAATGGCTAACACAGCGTGTTTTAATTTTCAAAGAAGATGGCGGCCATAGGGTAAGTCTGGGGGCGTGGCCACTATAATATTTGTTTGTTGTCCTCACAAGAGGAATGCGTGTTCCAAATTTCGTAGCTCTACGACAAAGTTGACCTCGGGGCGTCTCCCATAGGCGGAATGTATTTTGACTTTAACAAAAAAAAAATGGCCCAGAAAAAACTACATTTTTCGCCAATTCTGAATTTTGGGTAAAATTTGGTGAGTTTTTGAGCATGTTCAGGGGGTCAAATTAGAGCTCAAAAAGCAGAAGAACAAGAAAAATAATAAAAAATATAGCCGCAAGCGGCAATGATCGGCCCTCGCCACGCCGCCGCCACGCCGCAAGAGGAGGGGGCGCTAACGCGCCCCAATTGTCCTTTTATTACATCTACTGCTGAATCTGTGACGCTGTCACATCTTCTCCCCTTTGTTTTACCATCAAAAAGCAATTTTATTTTGAATTCTTGGCAAAATGTGCGGCTTTGCCGCACAGACACCGTGACTCTTTGAATAAAAATGTGGATAACTTTTGATGGTCCACCCCTGAAGATGAGTCTCACCAAATTTCAGGTTAATAGGGCTGACGCCCTAAGAGGAGTTTGTGAAAGTCTAAAGTGTAAACATGTTCTGGCGATTTCCCCATTGGAATAACATGGAAGGTTTCGGTCATCGTTACGGCAAAGCCATAACAATTATGACATGGGTCTCATTGACTTTTTTGATGGGGATGCCAAAATTGAGTTGTGTGTCAAATTTCATATAATTTCGCAAAACTAAATATTTAACCTCCATATAAAATCTGTAGGGGGCGCTGTGGCTCCAAATTAATTTATTTCACTTCAAGTAGGTTTAGGGCAAAGAGTTTAACAACTGATTCTAATTTGACGCAATTCGGACTTTATCTGCGCAAACGGCAGAAATGTTAAATTTGGGAGATTTCTGAAATTCTTGCTACAGTTTGCGGCTTTGCCACACAGAGACCGTGAGAGGTATCAATGTAATTTGGATAACTTTTGATGTCCCACTCCTCAGTAGCATTTTCACCAAATTTCAGCTTTTTAGGGCCAACGCCCTGGGAGGAGTTCATAAAAGTACGACGTTTGGAAAAACTCCGAAGTCATGTTTAGCCATTTTTGAAGCAATATGGCCGACATTTGGTTGGGCAGACGGCATTGCCGTAATAATATTTTTTACTTCTCTTGTCACCATCTACCTCTGCACCAAATTTCATGATTCTACGATCAGATTTTTTTTGGTCATTTCCCATCTCTCAATGCATTTTTGGTACATTTGGGGGCGCTGACGCGCCAATTTTTTTTATTTTAGAAAAGGGAAATAGCCAGAATGTAGAGAGGCACGATTTTTAGAGGTGTGCAAATTTTTGTGACTTTTCGTCAATGTTCACTGGGTGAAAAATAGGGGGGTTGGTCCCGAGAAGAAAGAAAGAAGAAAGAATTAAAGCCGCAAGCGGCATCCAACGGCCCTCGCGGGCCGCCGGCCTTCCGACTCTGCTCTCTGCATTTTACAGAGATGGCGCTAACGCAATTGTCTAAGAACTAAGACAGCGACACATTGTACATGTACAATGCTGTGCTTAACCAGTGCAAATGAACACAAATGTCGGTCAAATGTGCAGCTCCAGCGCACAGAGACCGTGACACTTGGAATAAAAATATGGATAACTTTTGATGCTCCGCTTGTGTAGATTATTTTCCCAAAATATGAGCTTGATCGAGCTATTGCCCACAGAGGAGTTTGTTAAAGTGTGAAGCATAAATGTGAACATTTCAAGGATTTGGCGTTTTTCCCATTTGTGACATATATTTGCGGCTCTACCGCACAGAGACCCTAGTACTTAAAATCAAAATATGGATAACTTTTGATGCCCCGCTTGTGTAGATGATTCTCCCCAAATATCAACTTGATCGGGCTTTCGCCCTAGGAGGAGTTTCTTAAAGTGTGAAGTGTAAAAATGTGGTCATTTTAGAGATTTTGCGGTTTCCCCATAGGGATAACATGGGATGTTTCTGTCATCGCTACGGCTACGCTGTACAAAATATGACTTTGGCTCTCATACTTTTATTTTGGGGATGGCAATTGAGAATTTTGTGCAAAATGTCATGTCATTTGGAAAAACTCTATTGTTTATAGGCCACTCTGAAGGCAAAATAGTCAGAAATCAGGGAAAAGTTTGCGGCTCCGTCGCACAGAAACCGTAAAAGTTATCCTTAAAATTTGGATAACTTTAGATGCCCCACTTGTCTAGAGGACGTACACCGATTTTGAGGTTGGTGGGCAAAACGCCCTAGGAGGAGTTCGTTAAAGTGTGAAACAGAAAAATGTGGATATTCGAGAGATTTAGCAACTTTCCCATAGGGATAACATGGGAGGTTTCTGTCATCGCTACAACTACGCCGTAAAAATTAAGGCATAAGTTTGATTGGCCTTTTGCTCGGGACCCCAAAATAGAATTTGGGGCAAAGTTTAGAACATTTGTGTAAAACCAGTTTTTGTCCATCAATGTTCACTCAAAGGCAACTCTGTAGGGGGCGCTATCGCACCCATTTCAATTTTGTCATCCTAAACTGGTCCAAACTTGAAAGTTTAACAACTGATTCAAATTTGGTCCTAATCGGACTGGTTTTGATCAAATGGGAGCAATTTTTAGATCTGCAATATCTCAATATAAGTTGTCCAACTTTGCGGCTGCGCCGCACACAGACCGTAAAAGGTATCCCAAAGATTTGGATAACTTTAGATGCCCCACTTGTCCAGAGGACGTACGCCGATTTTGAAGTTGGTGGGCAAAACGCCCTAGGAGGAGTTCGTCAAAGTTTGACGTGAACAAAATGGCAAACTAAGCGTGTTTTCATTTTCAAAGGAAGATGGCGGGCATAGGGTAAGTCTGGGGGCGTGGCCACAATAATATTTTTTTTTTGGTCCTCACGAGAGGAATGCGTGTTCCGAATTTCGTAGCTCTACGACAAAGTTGACCTCGGGGCGTCTCCCATAGGCGCAATGTGTTTTGACTTTTGTCGGTGGCGCTGTCGCGCCATTTTTTGACGAAAAAAAAAATGGCCCAGAAAAAACTACATTTTTCGCTGATTCTGAATTTTGGGTAAAGTTTGGTGAGTTTTTGAGCATGTTCAGGGGGTCAAATTAGAGATCAAAGCGCAGAAGAAGAACAATAAAAATAAAAATAAAAATAATAATATTTTTAGCAAAAACAATATAGCCGTTTCCACTATAACAACAAATTATACATCGTTTGAAAGCTCTAAGCCTTCCCGATGCCGCCATGGGGTGGAATCATCATTACGAGCGCTTACGCGCTCGTCACTCCCTTTCCCGTCGGGATGCCCCACCCACTCCCCATAGACTTCCATTGATTTGAGCAGATACAAGCATGGCCCATGCCTGCGGCATGGATTCTCGCGTACGGGACGATGCCAGGAGTGATTACTACGCCCATTCACTCATTGTTGACTATTTCTGTCATAGCAGGAGTAAGTATGCATGATCCATGCCTTCGGCATGGGCTAGTTCACTGTACTTGCCAGGGGCGACGGGGTACCAAACATGCGGGCTGCGCCCGCATGTTTGGTCAGACAGTTGCAACGCTGCCTTTGGCAGCGTTGCGGGAGCAATAGGCCCTCCGCCTTGCTGGGGCTCGGGCCTAATAATAATAATAATATTTTTAGCAAAAACAATATAGCCGTTTTCACTATAACAACAAATTATACATCGTTTGAAAGCTCTAAGCCTTCCCGATGCCGCCATGGGGTGGAATCATCATTACGAGCGCTTACGCGCTCGTCAGTCCCTATTCCGTCGGGATGCCCCGCCCTCTCCCCATAGACTTCCATTGATTTGAGCAGATACAAGCATGGCCCATGCCTGCGGCATGGATTCTCGCGTACGGGACGATGCCAGGAGGGTTTTTGGAGGAATGCAGCGCTTCGCGCTGCTGTTGTCAACAATTAGTGAATGGGCTACGCCCATTCACTAATTGTTGACTATTTCTGTCATAGCAGGAGTAAGTATGCATGATCCATGCCTTCGGCATGGGCTAGTTCACTGTACTTGCCAGGGGCGACGGGGTACCAAACATGCGGGCATGCAATGCTGCCTTAGGCCCTCCGCCCTGCTGGGGCTCGGGCCTAATAATATTCCGATGCGAAAACAATGTTTCCCATTTTTCAAATATCATAAACTATACATTTTTGGAAAGCTACCTCATGGTGTGGGTCCCTGGTCACTGACGGGTACTTTCGTTAATTTTGAGTGGGCTCCGCCCACTTTGTGTTTTTGGCCCTCTATACAGTAATAATGTTCAATTTTTGCATTACATGCTTATATGCACGGAACATGCAAGAGATGGGGAACGTATTCGTGAGCTACTTAGCGCAAATGAGTGCTTTTTATGGGGATGACGACCGCGAAATGTAAAGTGCTCGTTTAGTGCGCACTTTTGCACGGGCTTTGCCCGTTTACAACGGTAATGTTCCATTTTCCTACTACTAATTAGTATGCACGGGGCGTGCGTGAGTGAAGGAGTGCGTTAGTGAGTGTTTGGAAGTGGGCAAGCGCTTCGCGCTCGATTTCGTGCACACTACGGGCGCACTTTCGCAGCCGTGCTTCGCACGGCCTTACGAGATTAGTAGGCCTCTCGCCAGCTTGTGGCGCTCGGGCCTAATAATGATAATGTAAACGTAGTAGAAGTAGTCGGATGAGAAATTCACTAGCCTCCTCCAGTCTGTGTAATAAAAGTGTTGTCTGTAGTAGACCATGCTGAAGGGGTAGTTGAGGTTGGGATGGATCACTTTGCGTCCAGATCCATCTGGATATATGCACTCCAAACGCTTTGTGCCTAAAACACAAAGGGTAATCAGAATATCTATACCTCTGTCTTCAAACCAAACATTTAATAATCCACACATTTAGTCGATAGCAGTGTTGTTTACCTGCATCAGCCCAGCACACTTGCCCTGCGGAGGAGTCGTAGGTGAGGGCGTTGGGCAAACCGATCCCATCTGACACCACCACTCTGCGCTTGTCGCCCTCAACTGAAGCACTTTCAATCTTTGGAGCCTCACGGTTCCAGTCAGTCCAAAACAAGGTCCTATAGATAATGTTAACATGCGTATTTAGTTATTATAAAGACAGGCTAATTAATCATATAAGAAGATTTACATTTTCGTCAAGCATTTTCATCAAGCAAGGTCCAAAAAGTGCACCTTTAATACTTGCATTAGCAAAAGTATAAATTGTACCCAACCCTTAATATAATACATACACATTCATGTAATCATGTTACAAATAACAAATGCCAAGTCATCTGGCCATTAGTAGTTATTGTTGAAATTGTGTTTTTCAGTTTGACTCCGGGTGACTTGTTTTAGGGCACGTTCCCAGATCTGCCTAATACAAAAAGACAACAGGAAAAGCACACACTTCCACATGTGACCGCATAGGTGTTCAAGAGCATGGAGCACATGGGACCAGCTGTCTCACACTGATGAGGTCACGGTCAGCTTACCCCAAGCAACATGTGACCTATGACCCTTTCTCCCCTCTCCCTTACATACTTTTTCATCTGCATACATCATGGAAGGTGTCTGACTGATGCATTTCATTTTTGGGATGGTTTTCCCGGACTATCGAAGAAGAGTAAATTGGCAGAGCTGGAGACAGGAGTGTGTGTGGCCTGGACAATGTGTTTCATGTGCAGAGGATGGTGCACACACGGACTGTCCTCTGGGAGAAGCAGGTTATACACACCACATGGACAATCAACTGTCTCTGAGTGAGAGACTGTCAGACCAAGGAAAGCAGAACCAAACACATGGCCGTGAAGTGGACTTTTTAAAAAACTCTTTAGGACAAAGACTGAAATTATACTAAGCAAATAAGCAATAATTAGATTACTTCTAGTTTTGGTGGTTGTGAAGAAAATTTAAGCACTGAAATGATCCTAACAAGTTAGTTGAAGGTGTGTGAACTTTAAAAACACAGTGGAGCACATCCTTGATTATAACAAGATGGTAAAGACAAAGTGGAACCATGCACTTTAAAATGCAGAGACAACTGACTTAACCATGATCTACCATAGTTAAACCTTTTAAACTTTTAGTTACTTTAGCAAAACATCTTTAAGGTACAGTTAATGGATTGCGGAATGTATAATGGCCTTTTTAATTCTATTTGCCGGTACATTTACTGCATTATAAGAACTATATGGCGTTTAACAGTTCATTGTAAGTCTACTCGTGTAAAGCCCTAATTACCTTTCGGACTTGGCTTTTTGTCAAGTACACACAAACCTGGCCTTCAGACAGAAAATAAACTGCAATCTGTCAAAGCAATAACGCGAACCACACATCACAGAGTTAATGAATCAAGTTATCGCTGCTTTCTTTAATCATTTGTATCGACCACTAATGTAATTATACTGTACATGTGCATTGATAGAAAGCAGATGTCTTATCTGGAGAAATTACTAGTATTTGTGTTGGTATTTATCACATTGTGGGGACTAAAACTTATTAAATCTTGAGGACCAGCCTCTTTTAATTATTAGCTCAACCACATGGTTTAAAGTTAAGATGTGTTAAAAAATAGATTAAGATTAGATCAGTCTACAAGGTATTAATGTGTGTGTGTGTGTGTGTGTTTGTGTGTGTGTTTGTGCGCGTGTGTGTGTGTGTGTGTGTGTTTGTGTGTGTGTTTGTGCATGTGTGTGTGTGTGTGTGTGTGTGTGTGTGGTGGTTTGATAGCTCTAATAAATTCAATATATATATTTTTTAATCTAAGGAAGACTGTGAGTAAGTTGTAAACATATGTCAACAAGCTGATATTCCACTCTCAAACACATATTTTACATGTTTTATGATGATTATATTTTACACGGTCATATTTAAATCTAAAAGTCCAGACACCAGACTCAACAAAAGTCTAAGAAATAGTGTTTATATGTACTTATATGCTGGTTGTAAATTGAACACCTGTGGTCTTATGAGTAAGGCATGTTTTTCTTCACAGGCTGAAATCCTTTAATCATTTACACATAATTGGACCAAATGTGTGTTTGTATACTTCACTGCCAAGTTATTGCTGAGACATGTAACTCAAATGTAAACAAGTGAAACTGAGTGGAAAAAAGCAGAACAGATGTAGAGAGCGTTTTTTTTTTACCCGGTGGATGGGACCACTATGATGGCCCTGGGGTTGACCAGGTTTTTGTCGAACAGGGTCTTTCGTCCTGTACCGTCCAGATTTGAGGTCTCGATCAGATCTGGAGATGAGTCCACCCAGAACATCTTCCTGCGCTTGGAGTCCACAGCCAAACCCTCCGGACTGACAAGATCTAATACACATTTCATAGAGTTTATGATGATCCATGATTGTATTATTATCAAACAAGTTGTCGTGGTACTTATAGAAGTTAAATCCCAAGGCAAAACTATGTAATACTAGTTAATACTTGCAAAACAGTTCTGAATAAACAATTAATTTTACTACTACTACTACTCAGAAACTTGACTGAACTAGGGATGTCAAGATTATTCGGTTTCTTCATAATTGTGATTTGTCAGGTCACAATAATCCTAAAAAAATAATAATAATCATCGTGAATTTTTGTTGTTGCTTTTTTAACACAGACACGTTCAATGTTGTAAAGCTAGCCACAAACCTGAGGAATGGTAAAGTGTTAGACAATGGGAATAAAAGAAAAGTAAAGGTTTCACTGTTGCAATAATTGTAAATGATAGCAAAGACAAGAGCTTTTACTTGAGCCAATGAGGATCTCAGGTTCAGCTCCAGGACGCATGGACGCTCTGTTGATGGTCCGCGCAGACAGATCCGTCCAGTAAACATGGTTTTCTTTGCAGTCATAGGCAATACCAACAACTATGGAGCCCTACGACACACAAACAAGCACACAAAGCTTCAATATGCAGGATAATACAGGGACTAATAGAGCAGATGCTTATTGTATGTTTTGCATCATACGTGTAAAGTCAGCAGTGTTTTGGAGCGGTTAGAATCCAGTTTGATCCCATCCAAAGGCAGTGCTCCGATCTTCTGTCCCTGAGCGTACAGCAGTGTGACTTCAGCGTCGGGTGGGGGGGTGACATTTGGACGGGGCAGGGGGCGCACGGTGGGAGGGGCCACAGAGGGAAGGCCTGAGACAAGGACAATTCGTTTTTTAATACAATACAGCTATTTTTATTAGTATTAGTAAGTAAATTGTCAAAGAAAAACCCTAAACTTGTACAAGCACTGAAAGGTAAAACATAAGAGGGACAGTCAAGTCAATATGTATTACTTATAGGGATAGTAAGATTATTAGGTTAAGAAATGATCGAGATTATTCAGGTCACAATATAATTGTAAAAAACAAATAATAATAATAATAATAATCGGGACAATTTTAGAAGCAAAATGAAATATTTTTAGCTCAATCTATAGTCCAAAAAATAGACTTAAATGTAAATATTTTTATCTGACTGATTTTTTTATATTCAACTTTATTTTGTTGTTCAGAAAGTTGAATTTTGTAAAGCTGGTCACAAACTTGAGGAAAAGTAACATGTTAGACAAAGTAAATAAAAGAAAATGAAAGATTTCGCGGTTGTTTTGTCACAGTCTCAAAAATCAGTAATAATCGTTAATTCTCACAATAATCTTAATGCTAAAATTTGATATAGTATAGACACGTGGACTACAGCATAAATTTAAGTTTAAAGTAGAGGACTCAGAGGAGCTCATCAACCACATTATGAAGCCCTGTTTTAGACTTGAAGATACTTACAGGCAGGCTTGACAACATCATGTGACCTAGTACCAGGAACCTCTCGTCCATCCTGGTCCACACACCAGCAGTAAGTGGTCTCTCCATAACACTGGACGGGACTAACAGACACAGAGGCATGAGAATCTACTACTTAACGTCTTGTAAAATACCGTGTAATATGGTCTCGTGTGTACCTAAACTGGCCGTCTGGTTCACATTGAGGTAAGTATTGTTGTGGCTCTGGTTTTCCTCCATAATGCTCCATCAAACTGGCTCTCCAACGCTCACACACACTCTCCGGACGCTGGGTGGGGGCGACGGGCACTGGAACATATACAGTTTATCTTAAGCTCTTTACTTCAAGGTTTCAAATGACATTACAAACTCTGATGGACTCTGATGGGTCTGGAGTATTTGGGTCAGACAGTGGTTGGTTTGGTTACAAAAGTAAGTTCAGTAGCATTTACGCTTGAAGGGGGTTAATAAGAGCTATGGGTAATAACATCTTTATCAGTAAGTTCAATATTATAGTGGTATGGTATTAGTTGCATCATAGCGGATAGCATCAGTTGTGCCATGAACACTTAAAAAGTTGCCCACTCTTGAGCTTGATTGTGTGACAACATCTGCCATAGGGAAACTGACCATTTCCAGTACAAATATCAAATCCGCAGAAGAAGATTACAGTTTCTTCATAACGTTCTCATGCAGCAGTCATCAGACATTGTGGGTTTGACTACCCGTGGTCCAGAATTGAAGAGTGCAGTTCTTTAACAAATCTGTACTACGTTTTCCCTCACACTTACACTCAGATTTGTTGTCCTCACTCAGGCTCACACCCTCTGCTTTCCCGTCTGATCTGACCCACGGGCTTCTCAAAGCAGTTTTCTCTCTTTTCTCATGTTGTCTGACTCCGCGCTGACTTCTATTCTCGTCATCCTTCTTTGATCTACGTTTCGGTTCATTTAGTGTCCCAAAAGGCTGTCCATCTCACGGTTTGGTGAACAAGTTAACAACATCTAATCACATTATGTTTCTGATTTCCTGCTTTTGTTTTGCGGACATATGTAGATTCTAGCATGTTATAAAGTGGCGTCAGAACAACCTGCATTTGCCCCATTAGTGACTTAGATAAGTAACAGATCAGCGCTGGGCTGAGAGAGAGAGAGGAGGGCGAGAGACATACATTGAATGTGCGCACAGCTCGTGGCACCAACAGGACTGGGGTCTGGGGTGACACTGGGAGAATGGGGCGCTCGGCACTTCAAAAGTTTCCTCTTTGCACATGCACATTTCATTTGAGTGAAACAATCCTGCTCCATTATAAATCAGCTGTGCCCAGAGTGGAAAGAGTTGCCCAAGAGGCAAGTGCCAAGAGTGCAGAATGACATACAGTGAGAAATCAATAACAGCAGGCAGCGGCCAGAGCCCATAGAGATGATACAAATCCTAAAACTAGTGTGACTTTTACTTTTTTAATGATCCGCCTCATATTTTAGTTGTTAAATGCATGTCCAATACACTTATGAAGCACTTTGCTCACAATATTTAAATCGTAATAAGAGCCACACAAAATGTCCAGGTGTCATAACTAAAGTTTGAGGCTTTAGTGTTGTTGTCGGGAGTCTCCAGCTCACAGCCAGGGGCCCTCGAGCTGAGAGCAGGGGCAGAGCACAGGGAGGCAGCAGAGGGGCCGGAACCTCTGACACAGAAGTTGAACACGCATGTACAACACACCTGCAGTTGTGTGCTCAGTTATTATTATAATAATAATACACTATGCCGTTTATAATGAGATGTGGTCACAAGTGCAAGACCAGACCTTCTGGATCACCTATCCATACTTGTACTGCGGGCCCCAAGGAATGGCCCTTTCAGTAAGCCTACTCTTGCAGTTCTGAAGCATCACCCCATGTGACTCCACTCCAAGAATTTTCTACAATGCACAACAAAACATCTTTGATTGCTGATGTAACCAGAGCTTGGACACAGGACATGTGAAAATCATCCTGAGTCATAGCGTTTTCTGGACACTGTCTCTTACGTGAGCGGAAACATCAACATGGAAACCAAACATGATGGATGAAACTGGAGGTGTGCAACACTCTTGTGAAGAAAAAGTGAAAACAGATCCATGGAGGCATACAAGACCAAGTATTGACATTTATTATGTCCACCTAATTTTTCTGTCAGCCCACCCACGTTCAGTGGGCCAGAACCAGCCCTGGGCTGACATCACATCTGACACAAACAACAGTTATTTAAACCACAGTTAAACTGTTGGAAGACGGACTCAACACAACAAGCTGTAGTGTTTTGCCTATTTTCCCTTTATCTGTATGCATCAAATAAAGACCTTGAGTTGGATTTATCTGAAATACACTAGAGTACATGCAATTATATCTATTTTGTGAAAAAATATTTTAATACTGTTCTGTGGTAAGACCCGCCCATAGGGCGGAGCCTTCCTGAAGTAGAAAGAGTTGTTTGTTTCAACAGAAACTCCCCCCTTGTATCTACCGAGCTAGCCTATTCAGAATCTTAATGGGCTTTTAGAATCCTCTGTCTTTGTGGGACCCTGGCTCAACCACCCTGAGTACCTGATTAGCATCTAAATGTCCTGGTCCTGGTCCTCTACCTTTCCAGGGGTTCAGTATACCATTATAGATACCAGGAAGATTGAATCTTAACCCTCCATTTCTGTTTAAAGAAGGTCTTTCTTTTTTTAACAAAAATAGCTTCCTTAACTCCTCTTTCAAACCATCTTTTCTCCCTGCTTAAAACCTTCACCTCACCGTCTTCAAACAAGTGATTAGAGGCTTCAAGATGGAGATGCACAGCACTCTGAGGTCCTGAACTAGTATTTCTTCTGTGCTGATAGAGCCTCTTGTGTAGAGGCTGTTTCGTCTCACCTATGTAACGTTCTTTACAGCTTTCTTCACTGCATTGGATCGAATAAACTACATTGCTCTGTTTTTGAGTCGGCAACTTGTCCTTAGGATGAACCAGTTTTTGTCTTAAAGTGTTTCCTGGTTTAAAATAAACAGGGACTTTGTGTTGTCTAAAAATTCTCTGCAGTTTTTCCGACAGGCCAGACACATAAGGGATAGAAACACCCTTCCTTCTTTGTTCAGTTTCCCTTTTGTCCTGCTTCTTGGTTCTCTTCACTCTGTTGAGAGCCCAAGCGGGGTAACCACAGGCTGAGAGGGCATTTCGGACATGTTTTTCCTCTTTCTTCTTGCCCTCTGAGCTGGTGGGCACACCTTGAGCTCTGTGTTGTAAGGTTCTAATCACACCCAGCTTGTGCTGTAGTGGGTGGTTGGAACAAAAGAGCAGATACTGGTCCGTGTATGTAGGTTTCCTATATACTTCTATTTGGAGTTTCCCGTCCTCTCCTCTGATCGTGGAACAATCAAGAAAGGCCAAGCGATCCTCCTTATGACAATGACTCTTGGATGAGAGTCGAAACGTCTATTTTTTTCTAACTGAGTCCAGATGACTACAACTGAAGCTTTTTCTACTATGGAACACGCCTGGACGAATGAGGGATTACACCGACATAGCATTTTATAAGACAAAACATAGTAATAAAGTGGCCTGTGAAGCAGTACAGCTAAAAATCTATTGTCGTTCTTGTTCATTAACCTATATATGTTAGTACCATTTTATACTGTGGTAGGCCTGTGTAACACTATTGGTAAGTATTTGGGAACATCAACATTTTTGGGGACATACCCAATATTAAATTTATTTTAGACGTGCCTAAATGCAAAGCGGCGTGGACTTGCGATACCACGGTCAGCATTTTATAACCCGCCCCGACCCACCCAGCTATAAAATGAGAGTTTCTTGGCCCACCCCAACCCGACCCGCGGGTCAAAAGACAGTGTCCTGTAAGCAGAGCAGCGTCAAATTAATTATTTGTGCCTTGGTGTATCTTGATAATCTTTTAAAGAGTTACATGGGTCCAAGAAGTTATATATAAACGCATGCAACTAACTGTATGCAAAAAACCCTGCACCCCCTTCCAAAATTACACGGCTATGAGTGAGCGGCTAAGATTAAGGACTGAAACGGGAGACTTGAATGAAATCAAACAACCCCTAAAATAATCAAAGACCTTGTAGGTGGACAGTATAGGATTAACGGCGGAGTGTGCATGTCCTGTTTATGTCTGCCCGGCATGTGTAAGGTGGGCGTAACACCTTGTTGCCACTCAGCTGTGCAGAAATGCTTGTGTGTTGTATTGGAGGGGGTTGCCAGGCTACAGAATGACCTCGTCAGATGTTTTGGGCGATCATAAACATGATTTATAGGCAGGTTTAGGGAGTAGTAGGAGGGCATTCAGGTCTTATAGCCAGGGTGGGAAAGGAACTTCAAAGTCCTCCAGTTAATTCATATTGCATACACCCCCCCCATAATATAATGAATTTTCCATTGCCACTATGTAATGAAACATACAAAAAATGGCCTCTCTGATAGCAGGGAGGCAAAAATTGTTCCATATTGCATCTAAGGTTTTCAAGTATCAACAAATCTTATTTCAACAAACCTTGTGACTGGCATGTAACATTTCCAAACATTAATTTTAACTTCATCAGTATTTATACAAAGGATTGCATAGTAATGAATTGTCTTGTTCGAGCAGTAGCACAAAGAATAAGTACCTGGTTTGTTGCAGTCTATGGGAGGTGAACCCGGTGGAGTTCTTGTCCCTGCCCTCTCTCGTCCATTGATGTCCACACACCAGCAATGCCCAGATGAACCATGACACTAAAAATACAGGAAATAAGAATTATGAATGCCATCCATTATTATAGTAAAGTGATACATGCAAATACATACCTGTTGAGAGAGGTATTGTCCGTTGTCATCACATTGTGGAACATAGGCCCCTACCATGGACCGTCCCTCTGAGTTTGACTGGATACTGTCTCTGTGGTGTTCACAGTGGGTTTTTGGCCGTACTGGTTCATCTGGGGAGAACACATGTTGTTTTAATTACAGCAATTCAAACAAACTTGTATATTTGAACTAAAAGGTTATTGAGGACAAAGAGTTTGGCAAAAGTCTTACCGGGTTTGCTACAGTCTTTAGGAGGGGCGTCAGGACCTGTTCTGGACCCAGTTCTTTCTTGGCCTGTACTGTCCACACACCAGCAATGTCCCGTGGAGCCCTGGCACTGAAATACATAACAAAAATAATTTTCAATTTCGAAAAAAACAAACAAATTTTCACTAGAAAATTTGAATAAAAACACAATTATAGTCCTACCTGTTGAGGTATATACTGTCCTTCTGCGTCACATTGTGGTACATAGGCTCCGAGAATGGGGTACCCCTCTGGACTGGTGGTCTGGACGCTGTCTCTATGGTGCTCACAGTAGGTTTTTGGGCGCTGAGGTTGGTCTGGCTTGGAGCAGTCCACTCGGGGTGTTCCAGGTGAGCTCCTTGTGCCAGGGCGTTCCTGTCCTGTGCTGTCCACACACCAACAATGTCCCGTAGACCCATGGCACTGAAACAGGCAAACATTAAACATTAACAGGCAAACATTAAACATTAATTTAAACATTTCTTGACAAATGGAAATTAAACGCAAACTATCAAACTTTTATTTTGTTACCTGTTGAAGTGTATATTGTCCATTTTCTTCACACTGTGGAACATAGGCTCCTACCATAGGATTACCCTCAGGGGTAGTGGTCTGGACACTGTCTCTGTGGTGCTCGCAGTGAGTTTTAGGGCGAGATGGTTCAACTAGAATCACAAGACATTAATAGATGGGTAATGGGTAAATGGGTAAATAAAAAACTTTGTCAACAACATTTTTTTCACGTAAGGTATATCCAAATCTTTTGTTTCACCTGGCCGATCACAGTCTACTCGAGGTGTTCCAGGTGAGCTCCTTGTTCCAGGACGTTCCTGTCCTGTGCTTTCCACACACCAACAATGTCCCGTAGAACCATGGCACTGAAACAGGCAAACACTGTTAACTTCAGAATGAACTTGTAAAGTATGTGCACACTTTCATGTTACCTGTTGAGATAAGTACTGTCCATTATCGTCACACTGTGGAACATAAGCTCCCAACAAAGGAAGACCCTCAGGTGTAGTGGTCTGGACTCTGTCTCTGTGGTGCTCGCAGTGAGTTTTGGGATGGGATGGTTCAACTAAAATGATAAAAAATGACTTAATAAATACAAAAAGCCTACACCGTCACAGAAACAAAGAAACAAGCTCAGCAAAATCCATAATAAACTATAATATGTTTGTATAATCTACATATACTGACTCTTTGCTAATATTGTAGTTTTTGTTTGCTCTAAAAACAGTAAACAAATTGTACAACAGATTTGGCAGTGTTCCCGTTATACCTGGTCTGTCACAGTCTACTGGTGGGGATCCTGGAGGGGTCCTTGTTCCTGATCGCTCCTGTCCAGCGCCATCCACGCACCAGCAGTGTCCAGTTGACTGATGACACTGCAAAACCAAAATAAAACATTAAATAGTAGAAAATATTCCCAAAGGATCAAAAGTTACTGTCAGAGCTAACCTGCAGAGGATTGTACTGCCCATTGGCATCACATTGGGGTACATAGGCTCCATGTATGGGGTACCCCTCTGGACTGGTGGTCTGGACGCTGTCTCTATGGTGCTCACAGTGAGTTCTGGGACGCACTGGTTCATCTGGTTTGGAGCAGTCCACAGGGGGCGTCCCGGGTCCTGTCCTCGTGCCTGGTTTCTCCTGTCCCGTACTGTCCACACACCAGCACTGTCCAATAGAACCATGGCACTGGAACAGACATAGAGGCATGTTTGCTAGAAGTTCTAGATGATAAAAAATAATGAAAATGTTTGCTCTTGTATTGAGTAATCTTTATTTTCTATTTGATTAAAAAAAACAATACAAATTGCCATTTCATAAACAGATACAAGACAGACATTTGTGCCTTTGCTTTAAACTTCATACTGTAGACCTCTTGACTAACATGCTGACCATTGGCGATTTGAAATTATTGGATCTTGTTTCAATCTAAATTTGATATATTGCACAGCCTTGGTAATGTAATAATAATAATAATAATAATAATAATAATAATAATAATAATAATAATAATAATAATAATAATAATAATGTAATATTATACAGTGCTTGTAGGTTACCTGTTGAGCTGAATACTGTCCCTCTGCATCACATTCAGGCACATAGTTTCCAACGATGGGGTACCCCTCTGGACTAGTAGTCTGGACGCTGTCTCTATGGTACTCACATCGAGTTTTGGGATGCACTGGCTCTTCTGTGTAATCAAGGGTGTAAAAAAATACAAAACATATTTTTATATTTCTATATCATATATATATATATATATATATATATATATATATATATATATATATATATATATATGTATATATATATAAAGGATTATCTTATCTTATCTTAATTTTGTATTATACTTTTTATATTATGGCAATTTATTTGATACAATCTCACCTGGTTGACTGCAGTTGTAAAATGAAGAACCAGGACCTGTTCTAGTTCCTGGTTTCTCCTGTCCAATACTGTCCACACACCAGCAATGACCAGCTGACTCGTGGCACTATAAACACAATACAGACACATTGAAGAGCAAATAACTCACTCATCATATCACATAAATTATTTAAAGACAAATACATACCTGTTGCTGAAGGTACGCTCCGTTTGCATCACATCGGGGTACATAGACTCCAACTATGGGGTACCCCTCTGGACTGGTGGTCTGGATACTGTCTCTATGATGCTCACATTGAGTTATAGGACGTTCTGGAACAACTAAACACACAGAAAAACATCATATTGCTTGAGTAAACCAAGTGCTCAAAATTACAGTTCTTCAATTTCATGACCCATGTTGTTTTAAAGCATGATTTTACTTAAATAAACACTTAAACAGTATAAGTAATAGGAGCCCACAAATGTACAAAAGTAAACATTGTCATTTACTTGGCTGGGGAAATGTTTATTATCTCAGTGACAGTGGTACTTATAAAGTGCACTTAGGGTCAGTGAAGCATTTAAAGGTTCTCCACTGTACCTGTTTGTATTCCCCACACACGACCACCCGCTGATATCACATGTTGTTACAGGCATTCCAAGGATATCACCTAATGACCTCAGCAGTGCACCACTTACAAGGTTAAACACACCAGCGTTAAACGTTGCTGTCTGTGTGAGTTGTCATCCAGCGCAGGAATTAGAGGGGTCAAGGGATCAATGTTAAACTAGAAAGCCCTTGGAAAGCAATGACATAATACCTACACCTGCTGGTAGATGTAACAGGACTAGCAACAAAAATACTCAAACTGTCCCAGGCGATATGTTTTTGAATTTACCTGGTCTGTCGCAGTCTACTGAGAGTGTACCAGCCGCGGTCCTAGTGCCTGGTCGCTCCTGTCCAGTGCTGTCCACACACCAGCAATGCCCCGTGGAGCCATGGCACTAAAATAACACAAGATTAGATTACAATTACAGGGTACCCGTTTTTTTTGTGTTGTTTTTGTGTGGTTTAGGTCAAATTTAGTGCCAGGCAAAATAACACAAATTTTTATAATTTTTTTTATTTTTGTATATTATTTATTGTGATATTATTAGTTTATATATACTATACTAGTCAATAGCTAGTAAAAATATGAAAACATTCTTACTATGAATAAAACAAGGACGAGGAAAATGTAAGACTTGAAATGTAATAGTATTGTAGAATTTAATGCTCTTCTGACTCCACGGTTACGGCTTAAGGTAATTAAATAGTGTTTACCTGTTGAGATGTGTACTCTCCATTTGCATCACATTCAGGTACAAAAGCTCCGAGTACGGGATACCCCTCTGGACTGGTAGTCTGGACGCTGTCTCTATGGTGCTCACATTGAGTTTTTGGACGCACTGGTCCTTCAACGAGATATCATATTTATTATCGTCTGTAAATGCTTGTGTTGAAAATAAAAATAATAATAATTATGTCAAGACTTGCCTGGGTGGCTACAGGTGGGGGTTGATGCCCCAGGTGAAGTCCTAGTCCCTGGTTTCTCTTGTCCAGAGCTGTCCACACACCAGCAATACCCAGTGGAACCGTGACACTAAAATAAACATTATTTACATGGAATCACAAACAAACTTAATGTATTATGTTTAATAAGAATATTCCTACCTGTTGTGGTACATATTGTCCCTCTACATCACACTGAGGTACAAAAACTCCAGCGATGGGATACCCCTCTGGACTGGTGGTCTGGACGCTGTCTCTGTGGTGCTCGCATTGAGTCTTAATAAGACCTAGTCAAATAGTTTTGAAAATATTATTATCATGTCAAATAATACACTATCTGTGTTATTCATGGATTTATAGGTTAAAGGTGCACTATTTAACTTTTCTGATGTCCAAGGAGTCAGGTAGCAAACAGGTGATGCTACCAGTTTAAAGGTTGAATGGATTTTTTTTTTGGCCCAAATCTGAGTCTCATTTCCTCATGGTGTGGACTGCCGATTTGTCCTGCCACGTATCAATCATAAAACGCACCTATCGCTCATCTGCAGCCGCGTGCGGCTCGTCCCCACGTTTCCGCATGTCTAAGCGCATTGATCTATCATAATATAGTTCCCTCAGTGTACGGGACAAAATGAAGACGGAGCAAGACTGTTCGAGCTGTCTCAGAAGAAGACGGAAATCTACGGGAGACGAGAGATGCGATGCGATCCGTTGCGCTAATAAACAAACGCACGTGTGTGTTGTATCAGTCCACACGGGGGAGTGCGCATGCGCACTTCCGCCTGCGTTCTCAAATAGCCAAAATCGTCCATTGCGCCTTTAAGTTACGGGTCAGATCAGTAGAATGCATGCAAGAAATACATTATTAATTACCAGTAATTAAAAACACATACTATGCTTTTTTTGGTATTATAATTGGCCTAAACATGCTCACGCTACAATCTGTCTACAAACATTTGCTCTATATCAGCCAGGCGTTTCCTAGGACAGGAATTGAGTTAGCGCTCCATCTACTGGCTGCAAAGGGAAGTCTGACGGAAGTCTGACTTAACAAAACTTGAAAATTCTGTGTGTTTTGAGGCTAAGAGAGAAAGGACTTAAACTAGCGTGAATTTATTAACTAACGAGGAAAGTCCCACTGAGATGTAGCATCTCTTTTTGAAGGGAGTCCTGGCCCCTGAGAGGAAGAGCCTATTGTACTTGTTTAGTGGTAGAGGAAACCTACGCAGACACAGGAAGAACATGCAAACTCTACACAGAAAGGGCTCACACCACCTGGGAGTTGAAACTTGAACCTTCTTGGTGTGAGGTTAAGAGCACTAACCAGTGCGCCACATGGTTAAAAGCTTGTGTCTTTTAAATGCAAAGGTTTAATTCCAAACCTTGGACCAATAAAAAAAGCAATACAATTGCCTTGAAGACAAACAGGTAGCATACCTTCCACCACAAAGTGCACCTTTAAATCACTAATTGTACTGAACTAGATGGTATTACTTGGGGTGTAGCAGTCTGCTTGTGGTGAGCCGGGGGATGTCCGGGTGCCTGGCCGCTCCTGTCCTGTACTGTCAACACACCAACAATGTCCAGTGGATCCATGGCACTGCAACAATCAAATTAAATTACATTACTCCATCTCTATTATTATTTTAAAAAAGCCTAAAAGTGTAGTGAATAGTGGGTTATTACCTGCAGAGGTCTGTACTGTCCATCTTTATCACATTGAGGTACAAAGACTCCAGTGATAGGGTACCCTTCTGGACTGTTGGTCTGGACACTGTCTCTGTGGTGCTCGCATTGGGTTTTATGACGAACTGGTTCATCTTGTAATTAAAGAAATAATAACTGAAGTGAACATCTTCACTTGTATCGAATGAACGAAAGAAGTTGTTCAAATGTACCTGGTCTATCGCAGTCCGTGGGTGCGGTCCCTGGTGGCGTTCTGGTGCCTGGTTTCTCCTGCCCACTGTTGTCCACACACCAACAATGTCCAGTGGAACCATGACACTAAAACGAAAATCAATTCTTATCAATTTGTTTGTCTATTAATGACATTAATATGAGGATTTAGATTGTGATTTGCTGTATTTGTCTATACCTGCAGTGTCTTGTAACGTCCATCGGCCTCACACTGGGGAATAAAGGCCCCCACGCCACGCTCCAGTCCACTTTGTAGGTTGTCTCTGTGCTGCTCACAATGGCTCTTTGGACGTCCTGTTAGACCAGTAAAATAGTTTGTTTGTGCAATTTGTGGTGAGGCTTTTTAGATTCAAATTACGGAGCCAAGTTGGAAAATCAACCCACCTTCCTGGCTGCAAGAGAATCCATCACCATAATACCCAGATTGGCACTGACAGTGGAAGGTACCAAGCGCGTTCATGCATCTAGCATTGAGGTTGCATGGGGAGGAAGTGCACTCATCAACGTCTATAATAGACAGACAAATAAAAGACACTTGTAAAAATATTTCCATGTTTGGGATAAGCCATCTTTGTTTGTTTTGAGGACGTTGTGTAAAGATTTTGCTGAGAAGTTGTGGGAGTTCACTTCGAGTTCAGAGCGATAGGTTAAGGCAGGACACACACACACACACACACACACACGATTTCACTCCTACACACATTCCACACAAATACAAGGTGTCACTGCTCCATTAGTCATCGCTTTGGACTCGTTTCTGTATAATCTCATCCATTCATTCTCACATCAGCCCTTCTCTTCACCAATTTCTCACCCTCACCTCCATCTGCTCAGTGCTTCCTAGGGGTTCTTGTGTAACTGTGTGAAATCGCACGCACCCCCTCCAACAATTATGTGGATGTCATTCAACTTCTCACTTCAATTGCCTAAACCAGTGGTGGTCAACCTGGGGATCAGGACCCCCAAGAGGATCGCAAAATGTTTTCAGGGGGTCCCCTGATTATATAAGTGAAAAAGCTTAAATATACACTAGTCTTATAGTCTTAAATAAGTTAATGTTATTAAGTTTCACTTTTAGTCCTTTTTCCCAAAAAAATTCCATAATTTCTTGTTGTAGAGATATTTGGATGATTTTCTGTTTCTAACTTTAGTTAGATATATATTTCCGAAAAAATGAATTTTAAATTTTGTATGAGCCTTTATTATAGGGTCAAGAAATTTGCCAACCACTTGTACTGATAGCACCCTTTTATACTAATTTTTCTATTTAGTAGAACATTTGAGTTTGAATCCTTGACTTTACTATTTTAATACTCGAAAAAGCAGAGAAATAACTTTAATTACCTTTTAAAATGTAACAACAAATTCAGCCAACATTAATATTTTATACAGAAAAATGCCAATTTGTGTGATATTTTCACCACCTCTATGACTATCAAAAAATATTTTCTTTCTAAATTACATATTCTGGTCAAGACAGAAGTGGATTCACACAATTAAGCAAAACAAGTTAGAACAATAAATCTACTACTCTACTATATTTTTACAGCTGGCAAAAAAGGGAAGTAAAAGGGCGCTAACAGTAAATACATTTGTTTCATTGACCTAGGTCTATAACCTCAAAATGAAATGAAACATTAAACTTCAGGCAGCATTATCACTTTGGGGGTAGTCTACTTTTCATGGTGGGGGGTCACAAATACCAACAGTTATTTTGGGGGTCACAACTGACAAAGGCTGAGAACCACTGGCCTGACAACTGACATTTCAACTTTCATGCTATTTTAAGTACATGACTTAGAGGTTATTACCCCACAACAGGAAGCTGAAGCATGAGTTTCAGTTATGCTTATAGGCAACATTTGAGGACTCAAGGACACTTTTTTTTTAAACTATTACATACAGTGTGGCTACAAATCTGCGCTGATGGTCCCTCTAATCACCACCAATCACTCAAACCCAAAGCACACCAACCAGCTTGGATTGAACTGGTATGCTCTGCCACTGAGTGTAGGTAACGCTCTCTCTGTGTGACTTTACACAAGGGTGTTTGTAAGCTGCTCTTACCCACACACGTGCGTCCATCAAAGCCAAACTCATATCCAGTCTGGCACTGACAGCGGTGGCTGCCGGGCAGGTTCAGACACTGGGCATGTGCACCACAGGAACTCACACTCTCCGCACACTCGTCTATGTCTGAGGAGGGAGACAGAAAAGATGAAACCCGTTATAAACCAGGGACACAAATCTTTTCATGCTAGACAAGCGTGGAAGTATTAAATGTTTTATAAGGAGTAATCACATAGATGCTTTACACACTATGTAGGACACATGTAGTATGACAGAACAGCCATGGGAACTATAAGCTGTGGGTTTTATAGCAGTGCCGTTGGGCTAATGACAGGGCAAACATTCACTCAAACCTCCTGTGTGTCTGCGCTAACAAGACCATCCACCTGAGAACGACAGGGTGGTAAAAAAAGATAAACAAGGGCCCACAGAGGAGAGGAGAGGGGGATGAGGTAAAGGAATGTAGGTAACAAAGAGGGAAGAGAGAGGATGAGTCCTTCTGCCTAACCTGTACTTGACCCTGGACTCTGAGTGGACATGTGCTGATGAAACACAGACACACTGCCTTGAACTGTCTCTAACTGCATGTGTGACCCTAAAACTCCAAATACAGAGGGACGACCAGTGATAAGCCTCTTAAAGTGAGAAATGACCACAGATGGATTCATCTTCAAGGTTCATTTTAGAAGGAGCGTGTGCACGACTTGAAATATTTCATTAACAACAATACATCTGTGCACCTACAAAATACTGATTTTACTGATAACAACAACATACACAACAAAATGATTATGTAAAACTGTTTATGTTTAAATTTGTGTTTTGGTTGTCATGCTCACTATTCAATCAGAAAGCAGAGTAAGCTTGGAGTTGTTAAAAAATAGGGCTCATTTGTGATTGCATTGCTTTTTTTAAGCCAGTAGGAGCAGATGTTGCAGCTATTAGATTATTTAAGGAATATAGCATTAGTATTGAATTTAGTACCGGTAATAGTATTGTATTGTATTGTTTTAAACTGCCACCTATGTAGATCACCATTTAATGTTCATTGTAAAATGCAATATTGATTTAAAACGGTTTACAAATAAAAATGGCACAATGACTTCCTGTTAATGACTTCACTATGAAAAGGCAGATAAACCTTGCCTTTTCATAGTAGCATTTCACTGGAGCAAGCAGCAGATTTTGATTTACGTGAAGAATGGCTCGGGAACATTTTTTAAACTCCGGGTTTTAATGTTTCAAATAATCCAAACTAAGAACAGGGAGCATTTTATCGTGATCTCATTCCTGCTATTTAGGTCAAAAACCTATTGAAATTCACAAATTTTCTCTTGAATGCTGCTCTATTCTCAAATAAAGACACTTTTTTTCCACCCACACCTCCTAATAGTCAGCCTAAGCAATACTCTGAGTGAGTGACAGGAAGATTAACTAATTGTAATGAAATGTGAACTTTCAGAAGACGCAATAAAATGTTAAATGTACACAAATCTGCATAAAATAGAAATTGAAAGAATATCACTCCACCCCTAAATCCAATTACAAATGTGAGTAAGATAATGATGAGGGAAAACCGTTATAACATGGGTAAAAGCTACATAAAGCATTCAAATACATGAGCCTTCCTTCAAGCCTTCAAATACATGAGATAATAATGATAATTGTACAATACCGTAGCAGTTGCGTCCATCTCCTGTGTAGCCTGTAGCACATTTGCATTCAAAGGCCTTGCCCTCCTGTGGCATGCACTGGGCCGTGGTGTCGCAGTCGTGGGTTCCAGAGTAGCATGGGTTCACTTGATCTGGTCCACTTGGTTGAACTATGCAAAAATAAATAAAGATATTGTGATTCGTACAGACTTAAATATAGTTGAACTTGCCTCTAAGCCATCGTATCGCTTTGACATTGTGTTGCTTTAACAGTGTAACAATGTAAACTATCAGCGAAGCCGAACTCGTAACTTCTAGGTTTACATAATTTAATCCAGTCAAAGCAGACCATGAAGGACCCAAGTTGAGTCAATAAATCATACTGAAATTCTGGCCGAAAACACACACAAATGCTACAAATGAATGCTGTCTGGAGTGTCTGAATGTTGATTAATAGAGATCAGGGTTATTGGACGTTAAACGTACCATGATTACAATGCAATGATTAGAGGGTGACTTAACCAAATACACATGTAAAAATCACTGCAGACAAATTCCCGGAGGATGGTTTCCTCTGAGGAAGTGACTGCCTCAATGTTCCCAATATTCGCCATATGGACAGGGTTAGACACACGTATACATGAGAGAGAGGGCAACTAGTGTGTAAGGGGGGAGAGAGAGCGGGAGAGGATGTGGTGAATGTTTTCTCATACCACTACAAGAGAATTTACACAAAACCAAGAAAAACAGTTCATTTTAACACAAGCTCACATATTTGGCATTGCTTTCTAGAAAATGTTATATGTAGAAGTTACACAAATCCAACCAGATGTGGCCATAACCCCAGATACTGTACATCTGTGGTATTGAAAAAAGTTCAGGTACTACAAGAAAAGACAGCAACACAATATGAATAAATAATGTTTTTAATATCAAGTTGTTAGTGTGTATGTTTCTTTGCTGGGTGAGTTCTGACACAGCGTCACAGAGAGTCGAAGTAAATGACACAAACTACTGGTTGCGAAATATAGTTTTAACGATATTGTTCTGTTTTTTATAACCATATTTTTTTAACCACTTACAGTTATTAATGCTATAGGCACCTGGAAAAGTAGCACTGGTATAGCAAGCCAGGTATAATTAAAATATTGGTACCAAAAACATTGAAAGGTAGCCAGTTACTTAAAGGCAAATAGCTTGACTCTGAGTTCACACTTGCACATCAAAACTGGGACCGAATTAATTGAGACTAAACCCAGAACTTTAACAGGACCAAACAAAGAAAATCAAGACTAAATTGCGCTCAAACCAAACCCACACCAGGTCAAGAGTGAATGCAGCCCTGCGGACTCTGGTTTGAAAACGTCACAAAGATAGAAGTATATTAAGTACTAAGGAACACACAAATAATTGCTATATATTTTACATTATGATTTTGGTACACGATGGAAGACGCACTAAAGTAACGTGTCTTTCTCTACCATTGAGAACATCCCACGCCATAGACAACACAAGCTTACACCTAAACAAAGTCAGACGCAGCTTGCTTCCATCTCCCTGGGCCAGAGACCAATTTTGGCTCATTATCAAAGCGAAGGAGGCTCTTTCAACGTCCCGAATGTGGCTGAGAAGACAGGCAGATGAGAGGGCTACGCGCACATGGATGGGAGAGTAGACTGTGGAGTAATTAGAGAGAGAGGGAGGGGACCATCAAAGTGGTGAGTGCAGTTTTCCACCTGCTGCTCTTTACTGAAGGCCGTGTCATTATGGACAAGGTACAGGCCGATCCTTATAATGGCCAACCTGAAAGCTGCTAATGGTCCATCATCACTGACTTTTACTGACACAAAATGACATGACATTACAGCGGAAACAGGTCTAGAATCTGGACTAGAATTTCATGTTAAAACTTTGTGGTTTCGAGGTTACAAATAGAAATTATAGTAAAACTATTTTACTACATTGCCTTGGAATAACTGAGAATTATGGAAATCATTTAAAGATGTAAAATGTAATCATATTTCACATTGTCTAAATGATTTAAGAAATGTCATTTTCATTCCAATATATTATGACCTGAAGTAGTGTGGGCACATTCCAAAACAACTCATCAGTTTGCTATGTAAAGCCTGTCTGCAGCTGATTCTCATGACATCAGTGGGCAGTCATTCTGCCAGAGACCCCCCCTGTTCAAGATCTGTCATTGGCCAGGATATTATTCTCAGAAAGTGTAAGAGGCTTGAACAGAAACACACACTCACATTGTACCGATGGCACATCCACTGCACTTAAGTTGTGTTTACAAAACCTCTGATCCCCCAAAGCTCTTCCAGCTGTGCTCTGCTGTATCTGTGTGTGCACCATCATGTGTAAGATGTGTCCTCATAACCTTTTTAATCAACGTGTTGATGTTTAAATGACAGAAACTTGGCCTGGGTTCAAAACTTGATGTCTCAAAACAGGCCTTTTCTGCTGCCATCTCTCACTGGCCACAGTCTCTCTGGTTTTCATCACAGCTCTGAGGTTAGACACCACTGTGGTGCTGAGAGAGGGAAAACATCACACATTTGACTTCAGCCCTTAGCTGTGTTATTTCAGAGGAAAAATACCAGGATAAGGTTCAGTTCAGTTTCTTTTCTTTTTTGATCACTTTTAAAAAATAGTACAATTTGGAATAAAATTAGATGGCCTGACAGCAATTTACTTGGTGTAAGACTATTTTTTGTGCATTCTGAAGTGTGAACTGAGCGAAACCAAAGTGTTTTGTCTTGTTAAACAACACTGCAGTGGATTGAGGCAACACTCAGGATTCTGAAGAGAATATATTGGCTGCTGAGTCCAAGCCCAGTCAGAATCAGCCGTTATTGTGCTAACACTATTGCGCAAAGTTGTGAGGAGGAGCTGTGATTGTGAGAGTTTAAAAAGCCATCGTCTCGGATTGTTTGAGTTTAAATGCTCGGTCCAACTCTACATCATAGTTTGGCTGAGGTTTATCTGCTGTATTGAAACAATTACTTATCGGTCTGGTGGCTGTTGGGGTCTGATCCACAAAACCACACTTACAAACTACAGGGCCAATTCCAGCTGTCACTCATATGCCACGCTCCTACCAGAGATCACAGTTAGACCAGACTTCATCCCCTTTTCCCTGACACCAGCTCCAGAGCTCAAATTTCATTCCACTCTGTTTCCAACATGTCTCCAAGACTTACTCAACAGCCATTATGCAATATCAGATGTATCGCACATTACATCTTCATGCAGCGGCTTCATCTGAGCCGTTACACTTACGAGAGACACATGCTACATTTTAGAGAGCTGTTTTTAGTTTTTATGTTCGCTTTACACTTGGCATGTTTAAGTAACTGTTGGAACAAAGTCAAGTTACCATAAGGCTATCATTATATATCACCACCTGAACACCATTATTACTACAAGCTATTGCAAACACTGGCATAAAACACTATTACCTAAATAATTGTAGCCTTTCTGATTGTGACAAATCAAATATTGATTATGGAGGATGAGCTTTGATAGTGTTAAAGGTGCACTGTGTAACTTTTTTGCTTGTCTCCATGGAAAGTTATTGCTTTGCCTGGATTTTTTAACAGTATTAGCAATAAAGAAACACGTAATTGAATAAATGCAAGAAAAGTGAATGCCATACTGCAGAACATTCCAGGGATTAGAATAATATATCCATGGGGTAACGCCTGTGGTGATAAAAGTTACAAAGTGAACCTTTATCACAACCAAATAAAAGTGCGATATAAGCGGACATTACGCTCACCTCCCACGGGGCTGATCTTGTTGGTGATGGCGTATCTGAGGATGCGCTCCTCCTTCACGTACATCATGAAGACTCTCTCCATAGTGATCTGTAGAGTCTCTGGAGTGGAGCGGCCGTTGTGCCTACAGTCCCGGAAAGTGATGTTCTGTTTCAGCTGGAAGGAGAACGACTCAGAGCCCCGGTCCGCCGAAACAACCGTGAACTCACGTACAGATGAGGAGGTGGCCACTGTACAGAGACAACGACGAGGCAACAACAGTGTCATTAGTAAATGCCAAAAATGTAAAAAATGTTCTATAACTGTATTGAATAATGCATTGATATTTTACACCAAGAACAACCTCAGATATTGACTTCATGAGATCAACTGAAATGGGTTTTAACCTGGCTGAGGCTCAATTCAATTCTATTCAATTTATTTTTGTAACACCCAAAATCACAACAACTGGTGCCTCTGAGGGCCACAGTAAAAAACGATGCTGATTGTTTAGAAACCAGAGCAATGTCAGCTAAACTCGGCCGATATCTAGGGCTGATTTGGATCATTTCACTTAAATGGTATTATCTTAAACTCTATTTCACGGCACACCCATAAGAGAGCTGTGGACATTTTGTACAGTGCACTCTTTGCAATAAAGAATGCGCCAAACTAACATTCTGACTACGGAGATTAGGAGATTTAATGCTGATACCTGATATGCTAAAAAATCTAATTTAGAAATCCAATAATCTGTATAAAGTTTAAAGCAAATTTCAGCTGAACCAGATCGAAAAACAAGAAGGGATAAACCACTCAAATTGTACTTCAACAATGTATAAATAAATAGATTTAAACATATAAATCTTACGATAAAACATGAGTAAAACAAGCCATAAAACCAGGTCTAAACTAGATTCAAACCAAGACTAGACCAGTACCAGGACTAAACAAGGATCAAACCATAAACACCCCCCCAAATTAAAACTGGCCGTGATATGATCCTTAGCCAGAACAGCCAATAAAAACATAGTAAATAACAGTTTGTTTATTTGCACTTTTGTTACACTTACCAGAAGGATAGTACTGATAGATTTCCTTGAATGGGTCCATGGTCACCTCTGCTCCAGAAGGGATGGAGGGCACGTTGCCATTGACGACTGTATCAACGGTGATGTGATTCTGCTCATCAAGACCCCGCCCCGTTTGGATGATTGACAGGCGCTCATTGCCAGGATAGAAGACGACCTCAGCGTGACGAGTGAACTCCGCCCCTGGCATAAAACAATTAGCCAATGAGACAACAAACTTGATGAAGTCATATTAAGTTGTTTGTTTGGTCTATTTTACTTTTAAATTGTTTTGAACATGAGCCAAAAGCAAGTTGCATGCAATAAAAAGAGGACTGTCTGCTACATCTGTACAGGGCTTACACACAATCTTGCACACGTACACAACCAGCTGTTTCCTATTAGGAGAGGGGAGGTAGAAGCCTGATATCACATCACATCCCTGGAGACAATACAGCTGGCTGGGAGGGCGCAGGGGCACAAAAAAACACAAATATACACACTCGAACACACATATTCCCTGTAGAGGAGTTCCCTGCTTAGTCCATTACAGATGTGCTCCAGAGCTATGTTGGACTCTTTTTGGCATCGGCATCCCAGTCTTGTCTTATCTTGATTCATGACAATAAAAAACATCGTAAAGCTGCTTCCTACTCAGTAAGCAGCAACATATTCAAACTGTTTCGTTCTGCAGACTGAATGTAAAGCATAATTAAGCACTGTATATGGCACTGTGAAAAGACGTGTTCCCACATTCTATAATACAAGTTGTACCTGTGATTTTGAATCCAGCTTGACTATTGGGCAGTTCAAGAGCAAAAAGCCATCCGAACATTTCTCCGATTGGCGAAGCAGGCATCAGAGCCCACCCTATTGAATCAGGCACCTATAGCAAACAGAAAATGTTAGAACTCAACATCGCGAGTCAATGAACAGATCAAATTAACAGGACAACTAATAACATCAGTTTTAGCAGTAGCAGTAGGAGTAATAGTAGTAGTTGGACCAATACCTGGCTAATGGCAGTGTAGGCTCTACCATCGCCCACAACAATGTACGCATGGAGGTCGATGTGGTCCAGCAGCACAGGGGTGGAGCCAACCATGACAGTACCGCTCACCTTTCCACTCACACGCTGAGGGGCCCCTGTTTATTCAGAAACAAAGGTAAAGGTAACCATTTTTTGGATAATTAATTACGATATCTTACCATCAGGTAGACACTGGCGTCCATTTCCAAAGAAGCCAGGCTTGCAGTGACAACAGAAACCTGTGGCGTAGTCCGAGCAGAGGGCATTCTGGGAACACTGCTGTTGGAATCTATGAGGGAAAAAGTCAGTAAATATCAAGTTTCAAATTATTTATTAAAAGGTTGAAGCTAGATTGTTAGCTCTGGAAGAACGGCAGGGATAGTAATGTATATAAATAGTAATGATAAATCTTTTTTAGTGCTACTGGCTCCCTGTGGCTCAGAGAATAGACTTTAAAGCAGCTCTGCTTGTGTACAAGTCTCTCCATGGCCTAGCACCAAAGTACATCTTGGATATGTTAGTGCCATATGAACCATCTCGGACTCTGAGGACCTCAGGGACCGGCCTCCTGCTGGTGCCCAGAGTCAGGACAAAACATGGGGAATCTGCGTTTCAGTTTTATGCAGCTAAAATCTGGAACAGTCTTCCTGAAGATGTGAGATAGACTTCTACTCTGACAATGTTCAAATCTAAGCTAAAAACAGTTTTGTTTAGCTGCGCATATGACTGAAAGGATTTTTTCTTTGCACTCTTCTCTTTTGTTTGTGATTTTATTAGTTTAGAAAATCAGTTGGATTGATATTTTTTAATTTAGTTAATTTTATTGTATTTCTGTTTCTGTCATTTCTTTGTGATTTGAATGCATTTTTCCTGCTGTGAAGTACTTTGAATTGCCTTGTGTATGAAATGTGCTCTACAAATAAACTTGCCTTGCCTTACTGCTATTTTTTAGTGTTACTGCTACTACTGTTTTAACACATTAAAATAATAATAATTTGACTATACTTAACCTTAACTATATAACTATTAGGCTAACGTGTTCCTAAACTTAACCTTAATCATAATTCTGCTCCAGACTTCATCAATTCGACTGACCAATCACAGCAGACCGGCCTTTCGAAGCATACAATCCAGCACCAACCTTATTCAAATATAGCAATAAACATACCTTGCACACGTTTCCTTATTCTCAGTGGTGTATTGAATCACTGTAAAGTCAACAAAATAGTAAAGATTTAGTTTAATGATGACTAGTGCAAAAAGATTTAATATGAGTTGTCAATTTTCTTTTTAAAAAGGATGTTACCACACATGGGAACGCTGACAAGTAAGTGAGTCAAGTTAAAGCATTAGGAGCACATAAACCGAGACTTAAACTGTTTAAAGCTTGAGAACAGATTTGGATGGAAACCAGCTGTTCGCGTATGGGAATCTCCTTCAAAGAGACACATGAAATACAGTTATCTATAAACACTGTATCGAGTCCAAAGTAGGGTGGGAAAAAATGGATACCCAGAATATTAATATCTATAAAACTAGTATGTAAAGTATTAATACGTTGGTACGAAGTTGGACCTTCAATTTGTTTCCATACGATCAATATCAAGTTTTAAATGTCAGTTCCGTGACAACACTAGTAATTAGCATTGAAGTCAGAATGAAACTCACTTTAATTTGTGCATAAATATAGGACAAATTGATTTTTACTACTGTTAATTTTCAGGTTTACTGCGCTGAAGCAAGCCCAGTAAACTTGCATAACTCCACTTGCATAAGTGTGCATTTGACTGACTCATTTCCCCCCATTGCACAGTCACTGTTTGTCTATTTGGCTGTCGCTTTGGGGGCAACATTCTCTATTCCTACAGAGGCATCTCACGGATACACAAGCAACACAGGAAGCCAGGATATTTTCGCAGTGAGCCTGCATGCGCTGGGGAAAGATTACAGCAACAACTATAAGCTAGTCTTTCAAAAATAAGAGTGGGAGTCTAAAAATGGCATTTCATCACTCTCAAGTTGAACCAAATTATCCGAGATTATTTCCTCCAACACAGAGTGGTTTTGATCATTATGTAACCAGGAAAAGGACAGAGAACTTGTTCATTTTTAAGGCAGAAGTTGGTGGGAGTGGGCCCGGGTAGTTGCAGACACACCTGGTAGTCCCCGGTCTCTCACAACGACAGTATTGTGCTGCCGGCTGCTGCAGACAGAGCTGAGGTTTGGGAGTTTTGCATAGGAGGACTTTTCCCCTTTTCCTGGTCATCAGACTTTCATGAACTCAAAATGTGTCCCGGTTTCTTACCTCCTGTGTCAAAGTCAACATCGTCCTCGTCCACACTGACCACGTGACCGCCTGGGGAAAGATGGGGGTCGCTGGGGGGGGGAGGGTACACATCCACGACTTCGAGAGGAACCTAAACGTAACATTAGCAGTCAACCTCTGTAAGAGCATCAAGTAGCAAGTAAATTCCACTTTTGTCAAATTAAAGAGTTAACTTCTTCTTTTTACATTTAGCTCTATCTGCTTTTGCTTACTGTGCCTATGACTTTTTGTTTTTTACAATTTTCTAAAATTATAGTTTTACACCAATTGAGTAGGTATATGTGGAGAAAATATTGAAAAATCAGTAGAAAATGACAGGAAGTGACGTCACACTAGGGATACTCAGTTGAGTCAAATTGTATGCATAATTTACACAAAGAAACAACTTTTTTGACTCTCCAAACTTTAATTAAAAAAATAAAGTCATCGTCATTTTTCTTGTCGTCAAATTTTAAAAAGTGACATTAGATAAGTTTTTTCTCAGTGTAATTTCCTAGTGTGATGTCATCAATTACAAACAGGAAGTGAAATAAAAAAAAATGCTATTCTGTGATAACATTTTTATGATTTTTAGCAAAATTCAATATATATTCATCGTAATTGCATTTTAGTTCAATGAGTCGTCCAACTGTTCATAGGCCATATAGGGTAATATTAGTAGAAAAAACAAAAAAAAAAGTTTTGTCTGGAATGTTCCACAGAGGAAGTGTTTTTATTGCTGAAAATATCCATTTTTACTGTGAATGTGCCCAACTCTCCACAGATCTGACCTGTCCTTGTTGGTCTGGTGCGTCCTCTGCTTTTCTCCATGGAGTTTTATAAGTACTATACTGTATTGCAATAACATCTCCATGGAGACAAGCATGTGGCAAAATCTTCCACCAGAAAAGATACTTTGCAAAACCTTCACTACAAAATACACATTCAACTAAAGATATTAAAAACAAAAATATGTCATCATTTACAATTAGCAAAGTTTTTCAATAGTGGCATTACGATGACCCCAGATATGCCTCTTTCGTCAACTTCAAACTGCACCAAACAGACTATAGTTTCAAATCATTAAGTATGAAACCCATGACAACACTGCCAATTTAAAACCCGCTTTTTAGTAACTGATCTTTCGGAGTAAATATAAAACATATTGCCACACAAGCAGACATGGCCTCCCCACGGGCATTTTCAGAAAACACACAAAAAGATCGGCGAGATATTTTCCCAATTTGTACCAGATGCATACGCTTCAAAGATTGTGTGATTAAAGAAACGTGAAGTGGAAAGTATGCATTTTTTGTATTTGGGGAAAGTCAAATGGCTTATAAGTTAGACCATCATCTGAGACAAACTAAAACTACAGTAAAGACGTAATTTTATCTAATTCTTAATACAAATATTAAGCTTGAGGTGCAACACATACTGCACATATTGTTATGAAAATACACACAGTTCTGTCAAAAAATCATCAGTTATATTCCGAAAGATTAAAGATTACGTTTTTGTCTTCTATAAAGGTGAATCCTTGATACCTGTTGATCATTATTTTATCATTTAAACTGCAGAGTATTGATCTAATTGATCTAAACATGTCAGCTAACTGTCCATGCTACAGTTTACGGTAGAGCGCAGTGCATCTTTTTCATTGGTGCCAAAATGGCTACGCAACGCTGCTAAACGTAGGTGATACGTCCTTCACGTATCACCTACTTTTAAGACAAATTAAATAATCAGAGAATGAAGTTAGTAAAGAACAGTGGGCGTCTATCATTTTCAACATACTCTTAAAAGTTGAGTTTGCGTAATACGTCTCCTTTGACTAAATAACTACTATTGCCTGCACTGAAATGGGTCGAATGATTACGGTGCATGGATATTTCTAAAAGTTTGAATTGTAAATTGGGCTCCACATTAGCAGTTACCTGTGGTTGTCCTGGGGGTGCGTTCTCTGTCTCCTCAGGCAACGGGGGAGGAGCGTACTGTCTGGGTGCAACCTGAGGCCTTTCGCTGGGCTCGATCTGAGGGGCATCTTCAGTGCTGGGAGCCTTCGGAGCGGCTGAGTCCTCGGTTGGGGGAGCAGCGGTGTCGGGCTCTGGCGGGTTTTTTCCCTCTGGTGACGTCTGAAAATCCGCATCCTCACCAGTTAAAGGGTAGTCGTCTTCGTCATCTTCCTCTGGGCTATAAGTGTTATCCGAATACTCCTCGAACTCAGCGTACTCTGGAGTGGTGGAGTCCTTTAGAAGAAAAAAGATGACACCAAGCTGTATAATAATAAGCCTAAATAAAGCAAAGACTTAATTCATAATGCACAAACAAACCATTAAGAATGATTCAGGCTTTGAATCTACTCAAGTGGTTAGGGTTAGGAGTGAGTAAAGTACATTTACCAAGCCAAACTCATATCCTCGCGGTGGGGGAGTGGCCAGAAGTCCACCAAAGGATGCAGGTACGATGTTCTTAAAAGAGTAGCGGTTTCCTGTGTGGAAAAGCCAAACTCCAGGAGTTCCTGTGTTGCCAACCCTACGGAAAATATATTTTAGATGGTTGAATACATTTTCAAACGGTTGATAAAATGACTCACTAGTGACTCGCCAAATGCAGGAAGAGTTCTAATTGACTTGGCACTGACATTGACACTATTACTTTCAATTTGATGCATACTTCGAAGTAAACTTGAATCAGTCCAATTCAGAACCAGCCTGACCTTAGTTTATACCCGTGTTTAGATTAATTCATTTTATTTATTCATTTATTAATACCCCCAAAAAAACCTGTTTAACCCTGTTAAAACACAACACAAAATAAACAACAAACACAGGATTCTAAAACACAAATAAAACTATCATTAAAATTAACCAATACATGAAAACACAATTCAGAAGGGAAACAAATGTACATACAAATAAATCATATCTTCTTTTTCCTTTGTCATGTAGGAAGGTACTAGTAATTAACAAATCCAAAGTGTATCTCTTACTTCACGTTATAGTCTATATATTGCCAGGGGGAACAAAGGAAGCAGAAGAGATGTATGTGCTGGACTACATCTATCAAACATAATTACTCACTGGTACAGGCTTTTAACACTCTGCTCATCACTTGTCACGCTGTAATGAGGCCCCTCTGTTCTCGAAAAGAGGAGATACGCCACTTCTCCTCGGCTGAAGCCCACTCTAGCAGGAAGCTCGATCTCAACATTATAGGACTCCTTTGAACACAGTCAAATCACGCGAGATATCAGGAGACAAGCGAATGCGCAGTATCAAAGCCCTCAGTCCGAAATGCCTACCTTTGGCCTGGTTCCAAAGAAATTCAAGCCATCTTCAGGGTAGAGGAAGACAACGTATGAGTCGGTCTCGTCGTAGCCAATTACAGCTTGGAACGTATTGACCTGGACAGAGGGGGAAACGATGTGTCATTCATCTGAAAACAGAGGCACCAGACGGGAGAGCAGCTGTTTAGATATCTGTGATTCCAGTCTCAGGGTATACAGTCATCTTTACTCAAGTGCCCGCTAAATCTATTAACACCCAGACCTCATATTTAAACTTCACACGTCTTCTCCAGCGCTCCTCCCCCGTCTCCTCCTCTTCCTCCGCGATCGTGTCAGGACTTCTCACCCCTAATTCCCTTCTGCCTTTGTCCCCCGTCGCCATTTGACACACTGACCCAAACAGCTGGCCCCATGCACAGTAACTTCATCCACAACAGTGACAGTTTTACAAAGGATTTTTATTGCAAGACATGGGTTTTGGATTTGGAAACTTGTTGCCACCTTTATGTGGGATGTGGTCTATATAAAACACGGCAATGTTGTGTTTTTTTCTTTCTTTCTTGGGCCACATAATCTCTTCTCTCTCTATCTCCATCTCAACCCCCAGTCCAGATGTGTGCGTCCACAGCTGTCTTCCTGTGTGTCTGGCCCTCTTTCACGATGATGTTGCAACGTGTAAACCACCAGACATTAATACAATAGCCTTTCGTATTGTAATGACGTCCAGCTTAAGCGCAACCGCACGCAGATGTCCTTGCAGCCTACACAAAACCAAAGCATGTGTATGTGTCCCTAATTATTTACGTCAACATCTTTAAGCTATCTTCTTCATGTCGGGGGGCGTGGGGTACTCCGCAGCCTATGGGCACGGTGTAATTAGTTAGAGGAGGGGGGCAAAAGCCGGTGGAACTAAGGCGCATCAGATTTTTTTCTTGTTTATTATTGCTGTTATATAAGTCGGCGTGCTTTTTAGTCCTGGAAAGTTTAACATAAGGGGAGATAATGGGATGGATATTAAGTGGGTGTTAGCTGATACACAACATCAGACCAAATTAATGATTGGAGCTGAAAATGTAAAAGACTGTTAGAGGAATGAGAATAAAAGAAGTACATCGTAATACTAATTTAGCAAATACTTTGTTACCTGTGTGAGCTGTTTGTAGCCTAAGGCAGAAAACAGCTAGACAATGGCTAATTGCAGGACACAACGTACAATAACAAGAGACATTTCACTCTCACATTCATTCACGATGAGCGATTTAGGCTCCGTTCACACTTCAGTTTAGTTCTGGTGTTGGCTTGGTTTGGTCCCGTTCTAGTCCTGGTTCTGTGATAATATAGTCCAGGTTTAGTTCTGTGTTTACTTTAGTCTAAAGTTTAGTCTCAATTTTGATGCAGTTGTATAAATTAGTCACATGTTTACTGATGATTTGCACCAGAATTGCAAGCTTTTGTTTCAAAGTATAGATTAATATTCACATCAAACCTCTAGATTTAATGCCTATTTTTGAATCCTTAATTATATTTATATATTTTGTACATTTTAAAGACTTTTCATTCTATGGCTGTTCCTGTGCTTTGCGTTGCAACTAGGGGTAGGTAATATTAAAAATGTCACTATTGTCACTATTTTTTCTTTGCATTATCTCAATAACAATATTCAGACAATAAAATGTGCCTCTAATTGTCTTGGTTGAGGTTCAAATATCACACAAAACATGAGTAGACTGTTGAAATAACCAAAAATGGGGACATTTTTTTTTTTTTTTTAAGATTTCATAAGACCAGGCTTGTCCAATCCATCTCCACCACCATAAGTGTTTTTATTTATTTATTTTAATTTATTGCCTGAAGGCTTTGTTAGACAGGACAGCTGAGCGTGAAATGGGGACGAGAGAGAAGGGAGGACATGCAATAAATTCCCGACACTGAACTCTGCGCATGCACAAAACATGTGTGCTGAATCTCTAACCACTTGACCACAAGACAGCACCATCATAAGTATGTTCATGTTTTTGAGTTAGACAGACCTGAAAGTCTGAATAATGATGTGGTGGTTCCATAAAATTTCTTGTCAAATGCCAATATTTGAATGATTGACTGTGGCCCTCTGGTTTGTACATGTTTCTATTTCTTATGGCATTTTGAACCAGTTTGATTTTCATAATTGATTTATTTCCAGGCCCATAAAAAAAACTCACAATACAAAGGTTATAAAAGACAGCTGTACCAATGTTTCGATAAAGAGGACTGGTACTGCATATTGTAACAATAAACTCAATATTCAAATTTTGCACATATTCAAAACAACAATTGTGAGATTCCATCTTTTGATTTGTATCTCCAACCTCTAAAAACAATGAAATATTTGCTGTGTGAGACAAACAGAGGTCCTCTTAAAAGACAAGACTTGGACTGATAGCACCTGTGTGGCCGTCCACAGTGTGTGTCTAGCCATCTCTGCTTTTACATACTAACCATGGTACTCTTTACACACAGCTGGAAGTCAACAAATTGCTGCCAACACATCAAAGCCCATCAGGACCAGAGAAGAGCTGGAGTGAGTGGGGCTCAGAGACGTCTTTAAAACATCCCAGGATGGTGTCTTTTTCTCTCTCTCTCTCCCTAGGGCCTTTTGTCACACCTCTTTTAAAAGCGTGTCCTGTCTTAACACTCCCAGACACAAACTCAGGTGCCTCTCCCCCCAAATGTTTGCTGCAGTGACTGTTTTGAGGCTGCAGGTGATAAGAGTATCAGTCGGCCACACATTAGGAGGTCTCCCAAAAACACCACAGATTAAAGCAAATACAGGAAGTGGACTGAGATAATGGGCCTTCATTAATTAAAAGGTACTATGTTATTTCAGCACTTATTTGACAATTTTAATGTGGTGACTGAGAGCACATCTGCAAAAATCTAATGGATTATTTGACAGAAGACTGTTTTTTGCAAAGATTTTGGGGGGGAAATAAAAAAAAATTCTGCGTCACAAAAACTTGTAAATTAATGAATTGTGTGTTTCAAAATGTTTTATGTGATATTCTTGTCACAGCATGGTAATTTGTGAGTTGCATTTAGGGTTGATTTAATTCGGACGCAATCCAAAACGACTTGGCTCTATGTAAACATATTTCAAATGCAAGTACATTTCATAAACAGTATAAGCTGTTACTAAATCTATTGCAATTTATTGGCTCAAAGTTTATTATTTTTTGCCATTAGGATAAATTCCCCTCATTCAAAGCCTCATCTGTTTTGATTACATTAGTGCTGTGTGATTAAGGCTTTTAATCCAGACATTGTGTAAACTTGAGTTAAATCAACCAATTGGCTGTTACAAATGTGGCAGATCATGTTACAATCATCTAGGTTTGATTATACTCTGGTAGTTGCGGGAGTGCAGTGTCGGGCTTAGTTGTTGTTTGTGGCTTTTCAACGTTTTTTGGCCACAACGCAGCAGCAACAAGCGAAATGGAGACAAGCAACAGCTGTGGACCAGTTGCCAGCCTCACCAGAGTGCGACCAACTGAGAAGCCTACAGCGTGGGAACTGACAAAAATGTACTACATACATGACCACACAAGACAAGTCCATGCCAGAAAATGCTGGGTCACTCTTTCTTGCACTGTTAACTACAAGAAATGGGAGTTATATTCAAAAGGCAATCCAAACTGTTGCAATATTTCAATATCAAGTATCATATGTAGGACATTTATGTAGAACAGACATTTAGGTGTTTAGTCCTCTTAAAAAGGGTATATTTTATGAGTTTTTTAAGAGTTTATTTCTAAGTTATCTGTTTTTTATTAATATACTTCTGTTTCTGTACCTAATCTGTGTTGCAACAATGGAATTTCCCCAATGTGGGACAAATAAAGGTTATCTTATCTTATCTTAATGATATTTCTGCGCTTTGGAGCTATTATTTTTATTTTACTGTCCAGTCACATTTGTTTGATACAGTACATAAACCTCAGCCAAGACAAGTGTTTTGCAAATTTTGGATAGATGGCTTTCTTTCTTTCTTGATTGACTTTCAACTATAAAATTCAGTTTGAACCCGTAAGCCCTTTGTAAGACTTTTAAATGTTTGAATAATCAACTCTGTGACGGAAAATATAGAGCTGCTTTTCTTAGACTTGACCGGTTGTTGAATTTGAGCCACGCTGCCACTAAACCAAAAGGCAATGATGACTCCTGTCCACCAGTAATTAGTGACGAGACGTTGCCATGTTCGGTGCCCAGCCACAATTCCAACTTAGAATGAAGGCTTATTGGAGCTCTTATTAGCGGCTGTTTGAAGTCAAATCGGGATTCAAGTTTAAGGGGTGCTCCAAGTCGCTGCAAGAGGTCCATAAGAAAGCAAATATGCCTTGGACAAACATGTAGTCATTGTGCTGGAGAGGGGAGTTTTCTTTTGGGGAGTGTTCTGGCAATTTGAAATGGCCTTGTCTTTGTTACTTAGCTTTCAAGTTTAAGTTGGTGCACTGCATTTGAATTCTATTTCATGTGTGGTAAAAGATATAGCCTAAACTTATACACCTAATGCCTTAATTGACGCTGTACTTAGAAGCAATACAAAAGTACTATTTTAAGCTAAACATTACTGCTGACACACGGAAGGCCAAAGTCTCCACGTAAATGGGTTTAGTCATTAGCAAACTCTTGACATAGTAGTAGATACAACAGGCTGTGTGTTGGCCCTCAAAGGGAAGTAATTACGCGCCAATTATGATAGCAGCCCATTTAAGTGGCTAATTTCTAAGAAAAACACATGTCTACTCAAGACGTGTGAGAACCAATCTTGTCCTGTTAGCTCGGCCTGCTCTCATCTCCCTATCACACAGCATTCAGGTCCTCTTCCCCCCTTTCCCAATGCTGCGGATCTTGGTGACAAGCACACACCCAGGTTAATCAGTTCACACAGACATACCACGCCGCACCCCCCCGACGTACCCCTCCCGCACCTCTGGCTAGTGACTTCAAAGGAAGATGCTATCAGGTCAAAAGAGGGGGCAATGGAGCGGACCCTAGGCCAGAGCAGGGCAGAGCCGAGCAATCTGACCATGTGTGTTTCTACATTTACAAAACAAACAGCCTTAAGTGCATGGGAAAACGAAGGGAGTAGAGTGGCCAGGTGAGCCGCCAGTGAATAAATACTGATAAGTTAAGCGCTGATTGTATGCTAATTCATTAAGTGTCTGGGCTCGATTCAATACAAAACCGGGGGCTTAGCTTATCAGGGAGCACAATGTGTCAAATGTCCATCCATTGTGCCAGTCCCAAGCCAAAATAAATAGAAACGCAAACTGCATCAGGAGGACCTTTTGCAAGTGGTTAAAGCAGATTAGGATTAAGAGCAGTGGTGATAAAGAAGTAGTGTTTGCAAAGTGTCTGTGTGGCTATTTAGCAACTAACCTAGACTTGAACATTTTGGGAGATTCTTATCAGTGGGGGCATAAAATATATTATATACGCACAAATTCCACCACAATGGTTCATTAACTTTAAGCCAGCTCTAAGCAAACAACACGGGTCCTGTCTGGAAGGGCATCTATCATAAACTCTGAATGGAGTCTTATCTGAAAGAGCACAAAGGCTGTCAGGGGAGGAAGAGAGGTGGAAGAGAAGAGGAAGAGAAGAGGAAGAGAGGAGGAAGAGAGGAGGAAGAGAAGAGGAAGAGAGGAGGAAGCCTTAAATGAACTTTGGAGTAAACAGCCGTCTCCTGGGGGTTTCTGTCCGGCCCACCACTAGTCCCTTCATCCCTCCATCCTTCCATCCCACATGCTGCGCACTGCCAACAACAAAGTCCTGTTTGATCAATACGTCCTACGCGCTTGTCTTTGCACAAGGGGTCCGGCCAAAGCCTCCCCTCGTTACTCAACGGGGCAAACCCATGTCCCCGATGCATTTATTAACTCGGGAGGAAGTGGGCGTCCATCGGAGCGTGAAGCCTTTACCTGTGTGCTATGTGTGTGAGCCGGGGAAGGGGGTGTAAACAAGTGGAACAGGGGCCACTTTGATGACCCCAGAAGATGACCTACGACCTCCCGGAAAAGGTTAAGAGGCAGATTAGGAGGGGGCCGAGGATTACAAATAAGACCCCCCACTTTAGAAAGATTATGAGTGATGCACAGTTTCCAGGAATTCCAGCATCTTTTCGGCAAAACAAAATGACTAATATTGTTTGTATTTTACCTTGTTGGTCGGCCGTTTCTTGGGGTCGTCTTCGTACGCCGCCACGTTTTCCCAAGTTGCCACCACAGCGTGCGTCGGTGTGAATCTCGCATCTGGGAAACCTCTGTGAACTTCCTGGATGAGAAAGTGGTTGAATGAATTAATGGGAAAATGAACGGTGAAATGGTTTAAACTAATGGAAATGAGTGAAAATAGTCAGTATTTAATATCCTTGAAAATAAAGGCTAAAATCTTCATTTTCTTACCCGGGCCACTCTGTTGAGCACATTGGGCGTTTCAGTCACTCTATAGAAGATTTGTCCTTGACCGTTGCTTGTATCGATGTCAGCGAGGAAAGGGGCCACAACCGGAAAGTCGGTCGGAAACCCATCATCAACATATTGCTTTTCCATTGGGAGGTCCTGAGCTGAGATGATGCCATTGGTAGCCACCTAGAAAGAGAGAGAAAGATAAAGAACGATTGGAATTCCACTACTCAAAAGCGAAACGAGGCACATCTTTTTCTCATGAAACAACTGGATTTCCCTGCTGGACAGCAATAGCCACTTAATAGACTTGTAGAAACCCCTTATAAATCACTATTACCTCATCTAAAACATTAGGAACTCCAATAATACTGCTAAAATGTTGGAGACTGGACAATAGCACTAAACGCCACTTAATGAATTTCCCCCAAGTTTGAATATGATTTATTATCGCCTCTCAGTGGAAGACAAACACATCATTAATGTTTATATGCATGAATACTACTGAATGGAGCATGTTTAGGTTGGCCTGAAAAACTAAACTATTTGTTACAAGAGAAATGTAAGGAATTGTTTACAGATGTGCAAAGTCAGGACTGAGAAAGCTAATGTGAGGAACATTATATTGCACTAAGATGAATCAACTGTTGGTATCTCAACAAAAGCAAATATAATCTACAAACATCAATTGAATCAGGACATCACCTGAATGAAGATAGGCTGAAATAAACAGAAGCATGAACGTGCCAAAAGTATACTTACATATAGTTGAGTGAAGGACGTGTCGTAGAAGTACAGGGCTCTCGGAAGGGACAGCACTTTGGACGTTTCATCGTCGCCTTCAGCCAAAATGAGATCTCCACTGAGAGAGCCATAGGGGAACATATGAGTTCTGTGGATGCCCGTGACCACACTGGGACTGCCGCAGCAGCAGAGCAGCCACACGGCCAACACTTGTGCCCTGTCCATGTTTGAGCTCAGCGCTGCGCACAGAGCAGACGTGAGAGAGTGGGACGGATGGACTGAGACAGCTCCCGAGTCCCGCTCCTCTGCACAGACGCTCCGCTGCGAGGAGGCGGCACGCACGCAACTTTAGAAGCGCTCTGATTGGCTGGCGGGGTGTTGATCGACAGCAGGTTGGAGCAGGAGGTAATAAAGGTATCATCTGGATCAAACAACTAAAGAATCATTTGTGGTGGGATTTTTATTTTTCAATGCCGATTTGTTATTTTTGATATTGTTTGGAAAGATAAAATTTAAAGTGCATTAGAAGGATACTAAAACTGTAGATATGGAATGCAAAACCAGGACTGAATTTGGAGTAGACTTAAATATGGTCGATCACTTTCCGATTCGTTTTGCAACTAGATCCAGGCTGTGGTGCCGAGGTGGACTCCAGCAGACAGTTAGGTATGTGGCGCCTCACAGTGGTCTTATTGAACATTGCAGCCATTTTCTATGTTTTGTCAAATAGTTAAGTAAACAAATCCATTCTAAATTCCAGAATGGAGCCAAAGGTTACGTGGAACAAATTGTGGTTTGAATTGGGGAACTGGGATCAACCTCAGAATATAACAAAAGATGAAAGTCAAGGTGGTTTTGTCAAATGAAACCCACTCAGAAACAGTGCTATCAGAGCCTGCTTTAAACTATTTTACGTATTTTACGTTATTTGTTCACTCTTAGGTTGAATCCAGATCTTTTTTAGTTTTACTAGACAGATACTTACAGAAATGTTAAATCAAAAGTAGTTTTAATTTGATCAACAAATATATTACTCGACAAATGTAGACTAGAATGTTTTTATTTCATTATTATTCTCTCAGAGAAAACAAATTTAACTGACATTTCTACCATGGACATTCAAAATGGTTGCTTATTAATGTTGAAAAGACTAGTCGCCTACATTCTGGAATTTTTAACACTCTGTTGACAGCAGGGTATAAATAAATAGAATAATGAAACTAAAACAATAAAATAAAACTGTGGTGATAATATTTTGGAAGTGTTGATCAAACAGCAACCAATACTAATTTGATGAAAAAAATAAAGTAGATCTATGTTTAAACTGCTCAGAATGTTCATTTCTATTGTACGTGGCCAGACGCATCAGCAGATGGCGACAAACACAAGTATAAAACAATGAACCTCAGCGTCACATTACACGTCTGGTAAAACCAAATAGCCTATTTCCTACATTTTTACATCATATTGTTTAATCTTCCTGAATATTAGTTCAATGGCAAATATACAGTATACAATATCCAATTACAATCATATTAGAAATGTCAACTTCTGTCTAACATTTCACCTTTTCCATTTTGTACATCAGATCACTGTTCATTTAATCAATAAACTCATCAATGATTCAAGATGCAGACCATTAGCAAACAACACAGACAGACATAAGTGACATTGGATAGCTGGGCATATAAAATGGGAGAATGCACAGCCCTGGTCTGTAAAAGAGGTTAACAATACAAAAGCATGGTCAGCGGCTATGTCAACAATGAGCTGTGGATTCCAGCCTTCATGGGTAATTAGATTTAGCATTCAATAAAAAGCAATCCAACACCTCTCTGCCATTCGTATCAATAGTATTTAGTTGGCTTAAGTGTCAGATCTGAGATAAGGTTGATCTATTAACTTCAATGCTATTGTTTATATCCGACAACTAGTGAGTACACAAACTACAATTAGCATAAGGGCGTTTTCTTTTGTGTTAAGTGTAATGCATTTAAAGTAAAGTGAAGAAAGTGAAGTAAAGTAATACAATAGAATAAATTGGCAGTTTTGAACAAACAAATGGAGTGACGCAGGAGGAAAAGCTGGGCCGGATTCTACTGTTACACCTAACTATAAATAACTGTAGGTTGTGAACTCTAACCTTGTGTACGTTGCTGCACATGGCTGGAAGTAGAAGTGGCCACCTCAGAATCAACAGCACAAAGAGAAAGACTGTAAAATTTGCCTCAAGTCAAAAGTAAAACATTAAAAAAGTATTGAGAGTAAAATGTAACAAGTATTACAGCCACTACTACGCTATCATTTCTTTTAACTATAGTACAACTCATGCCCTCAATACTATCACTGTTTTTGCACATTTAGTCTAGGTACTAGGTTTCTACAAATGTAGAAATAAACCTGCTTGGACAAGCTGTAGGAGTCTAACTAAGGTGATTCTTCTGGGAGATATGGTATAAAATCAACATTTTCATGGTCTAATAGAAAAGAAAATGAGGAAGGAACAATCAAAAAGTAGATATTTATCACAATTAAGAGAACATTAAAGTCGCTGAATGCAGCGATTTCATTGTATTAGTCATTTCAAGGCTTTCAGCACATGCCAAAAGTGTGATTGGAAATGATTAAAGGGCCTACATATTTTTCGCAGTAACAGCCTGATACCTTGGTAGGAAATGTCAATCAAAACCTTAATAATGTATGTGGTTGACCACAAACAATATTTTGCTGCTAACAACTGTGACATATATATTTAAAATGAATAGATTAAAACAATAATATTACAGTAATATATTAGACATATTCATACTTGTGTGCCCTGGTGCAGGGTCATTATGCCCTGCGCTCACACGATCGGTTTGGTTTGTCTGTTCCTTGTGTGAGGACTGACTGGGGAAAGCAAACTTTTTTCTATGCTGTTCCTGCAGCTTGGAAATTCTTTCAGTCGAAGTTGAGATTTTAAAAGTTAAAGAGTTTAAATGCATAAATGTCTTTCAAATGTGTGTGTTGTTTTGTCTTTATTTTGCCCCAGGTCCCCCTTGAAAAAGGGGTCTCGATCTCAATGGGTTCTGGTTAAATAAAAGTTAATAAAAATAAATAAAAATAAACACAAGCCCAAATACCACATCTGTTGATGTGAAACTCTACAGTTAATTTTTAACATTTATGTAAGATAAAAGTCAGTGCTGCCAAGACATATAGCTTTAAATCAAATAAGAAGCATTATATTATCATATAGTACCAAAATGCCTATAAAAAAAGCTATGCATTTCATTGATGTGGCTATAATTTTATTTTAACTCTACATAATCGTTTCGAACAAGAAAATCCCCACTGTTCCGTTGGGACAGTTCACAGCTCATCGGGTTACGCTTGACTGAGCAGTGGTTCCTAAAAATGATGCTTATTATTCCCTCGCGACAGCATGTCAGAGTGGGCGTGCGCACATGCTCTGACGTCACCGCCGCGCTGCGTGTAGTCGGGCACCAGAACGCGTCCTCATCACAGCGGCGCGCCTCTGCCCAGCTCCCCTTCAAAAGAACACGGACAAATTTGAAAAGCAAACTAAGCACTACGGGAAAAAGTTGGATTTACAACATTTGTATGGATAGAGCCTACACGTTTACGCGCCGGAGGAACGCAAACAGGAGGTGAGTTCTTCATTATAATCAAACATGTCATGTTGCGCTTTAGGGGACATTTGACACGTCGAAGTGTTTTCAAAAAGTCCATATGACAACAAACATCATAGAACTTATTTTTTTATCTACAGTTAAAAGAGTGACTCGTTCTTCAATTTCTAAAATATTAAAATGTTTCTCGTTTGAGTAACTTTTACGCATTGGCCAACACGTGTCTTGACAGATCTTTAGTCCCTCAATGACACACACAATGATGCATTTCTGATTTACAGGAACTTGAATTAAGGCAGTTCTGATCAACTGCTTCAGATCACCGCCGAAAAGCCCCAAGCCACGCGCGTCACCGGGACCGGGACGCATCTGGCCATAATTCAATTCGCTCCAGGCTCTAACCGCAGTGTTTTGACTGTTTTTCTTCGAGTGTTGTACAGCCAGAGAGGGAGAGCATGCTTGTGGTACTATGGACAGAGCTGCAGGTGAGTAACCAATAAGAATTTGTGCGCAAAGTGAAAGCTGAAAACCAGTGTGGCACGTGGACGCTCGCTCAACGGAACAGCTGCAAAGAAATGTTTGTCATGCGACTTCGGCTGGATTTCTTAATGCACAAAACATTAAGAAATCCTCCAGGAACTTGGAAGAATGCCAAAAAAAGACAGCTGATGTGTGAGAAAGAAAGCAGAAGAGAAGGAGACGGTGGTTAAGAAGTGAAGAAATAATTGTTCCCACAACATCTACAAACAGTTGGAGATGTTTCTAAGTCTGCATTCCAAAAAAACTAAAACTAAACCAGGACTATGACAGAGTAAACCTAATCACCTGGGATAAAACCAGGACCAAGTCAGAAAAAGTATGAACGGAAAGGGTTATGTTTGAGAATTAAATGTCATCATGAACAGGGACGCCAATCAGGAGAAAGTAAACACATATTACACACATACAAATGTTTTGAATATGGTGAAAACCCACAGAGGTGTTTTTTATGTACCAGATTAAACCATAACATCAAGTTTAGAAGGATGATACGTTAAGGATTGGCTGTTTGATCTGTAATTTAATATGAAACAAAAGCCCATTGCATTTAAGTCAGTGATCAATTAAACAATCCTTAATTAATATGTAATAAACACTTGTCTTTGAGTTGATAGAAATATAAGATTGAAATCAATGGAATTTAAGTCATAATTTACCTCAAATTAGTACTTTTTCAATTGTTGGTTCTGTTTTTTCTCCCCAGGATGGCAGCAGGCAGTGATATAACCCAACCCTTCAAACTTCAGTAAAAATAAACTCGGACATACATTCCAAACCAACTTGTTAACCATGTCGACTAACCAAGAAGACCCGTGCCACGAAAAACACCACATAGACCCTAGATTCACCCCTGTCCCCAGTGCCATTATGTTCGGCTGGGGCATATTCGGTAACGTCGCTGCTTTGGTGATATTGGAGATCCGGCGGCGCAGGGAGAGAAAAATGGATGGAAACCAAAGACGCTCACTTTTCCACATTCTCATTATAGCGCTGGTGGTCACGGATTTGACTGGGACCTGCCTGGTCAGCCCCCTTGTCCAGCTGGCCTACTCTCAAAACACCACCTTAGTCGGGATGACTCCAGACAGTCACCTGGTGTGCTCCTACTTTGGTTTGAGCATGACGTTTTTCAGCCTGGCTACAATATCTCTGTTATTCACGATGGCAATGGAGAGGTGCTTGGCCATCGGGTATCCATATCTCTACAGTCGACGTGTGACCAAAAAATGCGCTTATTTCATCATTCCAACTGTGTTTCTGTTAAGCTCTTTATTCTGTCTTTTGCCATTCGCTGGATTTGGCAAATACGTCCAGTACTGTCCCGGGACGTGGTGTTTTATTGACATGAACCCGGAAGGAAAGGAGGACCGCGTTTATGCAAACCTGTACGCCTCCGTGATGCTTGTGCTGGTGCTGGCTATAGTGGCGTGTAATCTGTTTGTGGTGTGCCAGCTCCTCAGGATGTATCAGCGGCGCAGGAGGAATGGCTCGGTCGTGGCGCACATTAGGCCCAAAAGTGAGCGCCGGGCTCTGTCTATTGCCGAGGAGGTGGAGCATCTCATCTTGCTGGTGTTCATGACCATCATCTTCATCATCTGCACTTTGCCCCTTGTGGTAAGAGCAAAAAAACACAAATCGATGAACATGAGTAACTGCCACGGCCCGAGGGGTGTGCGTACATCAGTCTACCCCAGGGCAGCTGTGGCCAGAGAACTGCTTTGAACATCTGGTGGGGGGGAAAACATAAGCTCGATAACAATTACGTATAATTCATTTGCCGTCTCCTAGTATCTCATTTCCCAAATACATGCTGTGCAACAATCTTTCTTAAATTCACATAAAGTATAGAACTCTCTACAGTTAATCTAAAATGAAACAATATCATGCCAGAAAAAGTGTTGCCTATCCAGCTCTCATTGTAGAAAGTAACCATACTGAAACTTATATATAATCAACTTAAGGAGGCAATACACATGAAATAATATATATATATATATATATATTTTTTTTTTATGTCAAGTTGTGGAAAATATATTATTACATACTTTGTATTCTATAATTTCTTATCATTAATTTAGGACAATTAAAAATAGACAAATGAAGACGGCAAAATACATGCAATAATTTGTAAATTATTGCAACCAAACTATAATCTAACCTTTATTTTAAACACCTTTTTCATGTGAGAATGAAATGTTCAAACCCTGACGGAAAAGTACAGTTTAACAATACCACACACTAATGTTATGATTCCCAGAAAATATGAGTGATACAACATACAATCTATTTAGATCAGTTCAATCGTGGTTTATATAAAACACAGAAGATGAGACCATATTAAGATTCAGAAAAATCTCAACTGGTTAATTAGGTTACAGTCCAAATTACCGTACATTTTAATAGCACTGACCTTCTTACAGCAGTGTGCAGTTAGCATCCTGTCCACTGATGAGAGCTCCATTTGTAATGTTCAATCTGATAATTCACGCTATCAGCTGACAGAGCAGCTCATAAAGGTCATTGTTTTTGGTATCTGTGAATTTATTTTACATCATCAGCTGAAGTATGAAAATGTCATGTGCATTTGAAATGAGAAATCCGTGACGTGCTTTACAGTAGTCCGCTTTGTATTTCAGACACCAATAATACACTGTGGGCTACTGTGTACGAGGGTAGCTTTGCTGTTGATGCACTTTGATTAAAAACAAAAACATAATTTGCATCAATCCATGCCTTGTGTTCAGTTCAGTCCAACCAGTTTGAAATGACAATAAAAACAACAGTGTGTTGGAATTTACTGCAGTCTTATGACTCGACAAAGTCAGCAGCTAGACCTTTGTATTTCAATGCACCAACTTACATCAGACATGATATTTCAACTGATTTGTTTACTTACCTGAGAAGAACGAGCAAGCATGAGGATTTGAGTGTAAACAGCATAGCAACAACACAACATTTTTTGCTTGATTATTGTGTGATTGTCCCAGATTGCAATGGCCATTATCTTTCAAAAGTGGTAGAAGAAGGAACATTAAACAAATGATAGTGGATGCATGTTGGGAGCAAACATGCTAAGGTTGGCTTATTAAATGTAAGTTCTAATAGAAAGCATTGCAGTTCCTTGGATATATAGGCCTGTATTTTAGACAAGTGATCCTAATGGTGCCACTCATTTAAGCTGAGTCATCATTTGACCTCTCTTCCAATACAGTTCTGGAATGGCCACATTACCCACTGGCAGACATTTCCCTTTCAGCTCTAAATCAAATCAAATCAAATCAATTTATTTTTGTAAGGCCCAAAATCACAACAACAGTTGCCTCTGAGGGCCACAGGGAGAAATGAATCAACAATGTCTGTGGTGGCGATGGAGTCAGACAATGTCTGTGATGGCGAGGGACGATGTCCCAGGGTCCTCTGTCCTTAGACTCTCCTTCTCGGCCATGAAAAACTACAAAAAAAACCTCTTTGGGAAAAAAGCGTAGAAACCTGGAGGAGTTCCAGTGAAGGAGAGATCCGACTCTCACAGACGGACAGACGGACACGAGGAGACTGGAGCTGGACCCACTCTTCAGGCAGATGAGGGACCGTCTGAGGCGAACTGGACCCACTCTTCAGGCAGATGAGGGACCGTCTGAGGCGAACTGGACCCACTCTTCAGGCAGATGAGGGACCGACTGAGGCGAACTGGACCCACTCTTCAGGCAGATGAGGGACCGTCGGAGTCGAGCAGGACCCACTCTTCAGGCAGATGAGGGACCGTCGGAGGCGAACTGGACCCACTCCTCAGGCAGATGAGGGACCGACTGAGGCGAACTGGAGCCACTCTTCAGGCAGATGAGGGACCGTCCACATGGGGCAGGGACCACTTCACCAGGAGAGGGACATCTGGGTCCACAGGTCCTCAGGAGTGAGAGAAAGAAAAAGAAGGCGGTGAACAGTTTGCAAGTGGAATTAAAAAATAAATATTGTTTGATAGCATAAGTAGTCAGAAGAAGAGGATAGTGCTCAAGCTGTCATACTTCCCCCAGCACAGTTACTCCTAGGGCAGCGTAGCTGAAGCTGTGGGTTTATCTTTCTGTTCCTAACTACTCTGACCATAAGCGATTTCAAAGAGGAACGTTTTAAGCCTGGACTTAAATGAAGAGACTGTGTCAGCATATTTAACATGGGTCGGGAGCTGATTCCATAACACAGGGGCTTGGTAGCTAAACGCTCTACCTCCTACAGTACTTTTAGAGACTCTTGGCACCACCAGAAGGCCGGCATTCTGAGAGCGAAGAGCTCTGTTTGGATGATATGGTTCTATAGCATCTTTGAGGTAGGATGGGGCCATGTCATTTATGGCTTTGTAGGTCAAGAGTAGAATTTTGAATTTGATTCTGGACTCGACGGGGAGCCAGTGAAGAGACTTCAGCACTGGCGTAATGTGCTCTCTTCTTTTTGTTCCTGTTAGTAATCTTGCTGCTGCATTTTGAACCAGTTGAAAGCTTTTTATGGAGCTTTTAGGACACGCTGCAAGCAGGGAGTTACAGTAGTCTAATCTAGTCGTTACAAATGCATGGATAAGTTTTTCGGCATCACTTTTAGGCAGGATTCTTCTGATTTTGGCGATGTTGCGCAAATGGAAATAGGCTGTTTTACAAGCTTGATTTATATGAGCTTTAAATGAGAGCTCCTGGTCAAATAAGACTCCAAGGTTTCTTACAGTAGAACTGGAGGCTACACTGACATTGTCCAGTGTGACTATCTGCTCAGATAGAGCGTCTCGTAGATGCTTAGGGCCAAGCACAATGACCTCGGTTTTTTCAGGGTTAAGAAGCAGGTAGTTTAGTGTCATCCAGGTTTTTATCTCCTTCACACAAGTACTAAGTCTGTCTACTTGATCGCTCTGATCAGGTTTCATTGATAAATACAGCTGAGTGTCGTCTGCATAGCAGTGGAAGTTAATGTCATGCTTTCTGATAATGTTGCCTAATGGCAGCATATAAAGAGTAAACAGAATTGGACCGAGTACCGAACCCTGTGGCACACCGTGAATTACTTTAGAGCTTGGTGAGGAGCTCTGGTTTACATTAACAAATTGGAACCTATCAGATAGATAGGATTTAAACCAGCTGAGGGCTGTTCCTCCAACACCTACATCACATTCTAACCTCTGCAGTAGAATGTTGTGGTCAATGGTGTCAAACGCTGCGCTGAGGTCCAACAGAACCAGGATTGAGACCAGTCCATCGTCAGCGGCTAATAACAAATCATTTGTGACTTTAACTAGTGCAGTTTCAGTGCTGTGGTGGGCTCTGAACCCTGACTGGAAAACTTCAAATAAGTTATTGTCCTGCAGGTGGCGACAAAGCTGTTTTACTACAACTTTTTCAAGGATTTTAGAGACGAAGGGAAGATTTGAAATAGGTCTGTAGTTTACCAATAGGTCGGGATCTAGATTAGGCTTTTTCAGAAGAGGTTTAATGACTGCATGTTTGAAGGACTGTGGAACATAGCCACTTTCGAGTGAAGTATTTATTATATTAAGAATAGGGTCTATAATTAGGGGGAGAATGTCTTTGAGGAGTCTGCTTGGAATGGGGTCTAGGACACAAGTTGAGCTTTTAGAGGACATAATGGCTGAAGTTATCTCTGCTTGATCAACAGCTGTGAACCTTTCTAGGTTTACAGGTGGATTTATATGGGACGTTAGATTTACAGCTTGGGCTAGTTCAGGGCTAATAGCGGGGGTAATTTCATCTAATTTATCTCTGATTGTTTTTATTTTATTATTAAAAAATAGGAGGAAATCATCAGAGCTAAGTGTAGCTGGGATTGAGGGCTCTACTGCACTGTGACAGTTTGTTAGCCTAGCTACAGTGCTGAAAAGGAATTTAGTGTTACTTTTGTTGACTTCTATTAGATTTGAATAATATCTGGTTTGGGCCTTACGCAGAGCCTGCTTATAGGACAGCAGGCAACTTTTCCATGCTTTTAGGGATTCTTCGGTGTGAGAGCGACGAAATAATCCCTCTAACTTTCTAACTCTTTGTTTATGTGAACGCAGTTCTTGATTGTACCATGGGGAGGCGCGCTTTGGCCTAATGACCTTCTGTTTTAACGGCGCGACAACGTCAAGAGCAGACTTCAGAGAATTCATGGTCAAGTCGACACATTGATCACTTAAACTGGGACTAAAACTGTTCTCAGCAGGATCACATGACATGTCACTGAATATTGGCTCTATTATTTCTTTGAATTTTGAGATAGATTTTTCAGATATTGTCCTTTTCATTATAACTTTATTTTGTGGGACTGGATGATCTTTAAGAATAAACTGAAAGGTAATTAGGAAATGATCTGACAATATAGGGTTTTGAGGGAGGACAATGAGGTCACTAATCTCTGTTCCATACGTTAGGACAAGATCCAGAGTGTTCTTGTGAGTGTGAGTCGGTTTATTTACATTCTGAGTGAAACCAATGCTGTCTAACAAGGCGCTGAAGGCATTACTGAGAGCGTCATCACTCATGTTCACGTGGATATTAAAGTCTCCAACTATAACTATTTTATCCCAGGCTAACACTAAGTTTGATATAAAGTCAGAAAACTCTGTTAAAAACTCTGAGTAGGGACCAGGAGGTCGGTAGATAACTATGAACAAAACTCCTTTTTGGTTTTTCATATTTGGACATGTGATTGACAGCATAAGGCTTTCAAATGAGTGAAATGCATTGTTAGTTTTAGGGCTCATGAGTAGGCTTGAGTGGGAGATCACTGCCACACCACCACCTCGGCCTGTGCTCCTGGCAGTCTGAAGGTTAACATGGCTGGGTGGGGTGGACTCATTTAGTCTGACGTAGTCGTCTTGTTGAAGCCACGTTTCAGTTAGAGCTAGAAGATCTATGTTATAGTCACTAATTAATTCATTAACTAAGAGCGATTTGGAGGAAATTGCTCTAATGTTTAGCAGTCCACATTTTACGTGTTTATTCATTTGTGTATTTGTGATTGTTATTTTCCTTAAGTTATTTGGTCTGACGCCTGAAATATTTTTTCTGAGATGTGACTTTTTGGCATTATTTGTACGAGGGACACGAGGGACACACACAGTCTCTATCTGTCTTGAATCTGAACACTTCACAGGTAACAGAACGGGCGAGAGTTCAGCGACAGAGGAGCGTCTTGAACTGCTGCTCTGCACCTGGGGCTCATCCCTAGATGGTCACTTAACACGACTAAGACTATCGGTCAAATTCCGAACTAATAGGGATGTACCCTCCGAAGTCGGATGGATGCCATCCCTGCGTATGAGCCCGGGCTTTCCCCAAAACGCACTCCAGTTATCAATAAAGACAACGTTGTTTTGAGGGCACCATCTGGATAACCAGTTGTTGAATGCTGAGAGACGGCTGTACAATTCAGCATTGATCCGATTGGGCAGCTCTGCAGGAAGACGAAGCAAAGCCTTTAGTGTATATCATTCAAATAATTAAGGAAGTGAGCGTACCGTGGGGAAACTTCATTCAAACCAAGCCTTTATATCTTTGTTTATGGGCTTAGTGTGTGCATTTTAAAAGGTTTTCTGGTTTGGGCCCGAGATGTTCACACATTGTTACAACAAATGTGTGAATGCATAATTTATTGAACGCTTTATATAAACGATCATGAGAGTCCAGACTGAAATGTGATACGGCGGCCTTTGGTTAGGAAAGCACTAGAAAGCACAGACGCAAACCTAAGCCAGCTCAGGTTGCATTTGATTAATCCTTGTGCCAGTCTTGAACATCTAATGCTGTCTACAATCTTGTTAAAAAATCCAAAGTGTGCAGTGATGTTGTATGGCACTATCAAACAGGCAGTAATTTAATCATAAATAATATTCTTTATTATTCAATTTGTCATTTGTTTGGTTTACATTTATGCTAAAATGCATTGTAATTATTGAAATTCCGGTTAGTGTTAATAGTAATCTAATTGTAATTGAAGTACATGTTGTGCGGTTTGTAATAATTGGAGTTGGTCTATGTCGTAGTGGCATAACACAGTAATAGTAGCATCCGTTTTACTTTTCTCCATACCATACATAGTATTAAAATAAGTACCGTAACTAATCCTTGCCTCTTTTATCTTGAATATTATTAGCAACATTTACATAATAGCCATAGAGCCACTAAAGACCCAATATGGGAATGTCAACCAAAAAATGTTTGTATTAAAACCAGGTGTTAAATAAGGTTCTATATAATACAACACAAATATTGGTTTATCAACTATTAAGAATAGTTCAACAGGCCTAAAGTGGAATGTGTTTTCTTCTCTTTGCCGCACAGACCGTTCACATTAACACTTTTATTACCCTTCCTGTCAGTGGTGGGAGAGTTGAAGAAAAATAAGCTCAACTTGACTCAAACATTACAATACCCAAACGTGCCATTTCAATAAACATAGGAAATCTACTGTTTTAAGGTACATTTTCTTAAATTCATTTAGATGTTTTAATTACCTCTGATTGAGCTTTCCAGCCTTAAGTGAATTTGAATAGCTTTTCTTGGCGGTCCCCTGAAGCAAGATGTTTATTTATATTGAGGATTTCTTCTGCTTTAAAACAGGAAATTATTTTAAAACATCAAAACAGAGTATTGGAGGGAAATAAAAGGCCCGCTGCTCACCATTTTATGTTATATTGTTCTATTGTTCCCCTAGAGAGATCACAAGCAGTTTTTCAAATGCTGTTAAACTACTTACAACTTCCCAGAATTGTACTGGATTTACGTGTTCTCCAACTTGAGGCATATTCCCAAGGCGTTTCTTTATTTTACAGAATTTACTGCAGTCTTATGACTCAACAAAGTCAGCAGCAAGAACTATGTATTTCAATGCACCAACTTACATCAGACATGATATTTCAACTGATTTGTTTACTTCATTTTACCGTAAATGTAATGCAATTGGGCTGCTAATTTCACAATGCTTGAATCAAAATGATGCAGTTTGTCAGTGGAAACTTGTGTCCAATTGCGCTATAGTAATTGTTTTAATAGTTTTACTTCCCTGATTTGGTAAGGAAGGGCCCAACCAAAGCCACTTGCTCCCTAGCATGTGTTTTTTCTTTAAATTAGCTGTTTTGCCTTCATTTGAAAAGCAAACAAAGAGATGCTCAGGGTAATTTAAATATCCTCTGCCCTTGAATGCATCGTGTTGTAGCCTTCAAACTTCCTGTGGACTAATCCTAACCCATGTTGGATTAAGTGAAGGCGAACACACAACAAAAATAAATGTATAAATGTACTGTCATGTTTATTCCTATGACTAGAATTTTACAACCAGGATGCTAACAAGGATGCAGGGAACAGATGTGGTATACTGTTAGCTGAAGGATTACGCCACTAATCAAACATCAATTCTCTTGTCTAGATCCGTGTGTATATGAATTCAATAGGAGAGCGTAAAGAGTCGCACCAAGACGACCTGGTTGCCCTTCGCTTCATCTCCATCAACTCCATCATCGATCCGTGGGTGTTCATCCTGTTCTCCCCCAGCGTCTTGCACTTCTGCTGGGCTTCAATGTGCAGAGTGTCGTTCAGAACCTCCAGGGGGTCCATTTTCAAGCGGTCTCTGAGCAAACAGGACTCAGTTGTTCAGCATGCACTATCCGAGCCCGCACCGAAGTACACCGAAACCTTCTCCACCCAGTCTACGGCCACTCTATGACCTTAGTATTATATTTGTATTTATTGGCAATCTTTCAGATGGCGCTGGAGCTGTGGAAGATGGCAGAACTCTAAAACTCTCTATCTATTTGTTGCCACCATATTCGGGCTGCATTCACACACACCACATCACTAAACGGAACTAAACACAGGACTAAACATGGACTAGAATCTAATCTAACCAATCTACATCAGGACCAAACCAAGACAAGTGTGAATGCTGCCTCAGAGTTGTTTTTCTTCATCTTTATAATTTCAACACGCATGCACTCATGTCTTTGTATGTAAAAAAGCTAGCCCTGATTTGCTGCTTACAGTATGTTTCATATTTGGATATCTCTTTATGTGATTGATGGTGGTCTTATCTTTGAAAAAGTTTTACCAAGAAATAAAATTAGGAAGTATTTGTAGTTTGCTGGTGTCAGATTTTACTGCTCAACAATGGTTTCTTCACTGATTTCCAAATATTTAAGACAAAAATACAAAATGAGGCATAAGCCATGGTCTATACAGAATTTCCCATATCAACTAAGCACTATATAAAGGCTAATGAGTATGAATTAGCATGAATGCACTTTTGTGACCATTGTCCCATTGTTTGACTTGACCGAAGTGGCCTGCTTTGCTACAGTTCCCTTGTCCTGTTTCTAGATCTAAAATGCTTTCATATTTTCATTTTTTGACGAGGGATAAGATGTTAGGGAGATTAACATTTCAATTGTTTAAACTTGTATTATAGTCTGCAGCGTTATATATGGTATATAAAAAAAAATATGAACAAAATACTAAAACCAAGAGGAGATATTCAAGTTTTCCTGAAGTTATCTATACATACCTGTCACTTTATGCTTAACTTTCGCAACTCGTGAGTGATTAAAAGTGCTGTGCTATTTAATTTTTATACATGTGGTCTTTAGTCAACTATTAAACATTGAGTGGCATTTTAACAAGTAACAGTAACCACTTAATTTCTTTCCGGTCATATAAATCTTTCAGTGCAATAAAAATGTGAAAAACTCAAATTGTATATCAAGATAGTGATTCTCGACATCCTGTTGAGTTTGTGCACACTTTGTTCCTCTTTGTTTTGAATGTTGATGACAGCTGAGAAATGTACTGACAAATCGTGTAAGAATGCTACCTGTTCTCTTGTACTCTGTATCTCTTATTATTTCATAGTACTGTATGAACTGAATTGAAATGCACTGATTGGTTTAGTATTGCGTGTGTGAGTGAATGCATTATGTAAATAAACATCTCATCTGCCAAACATGTCTGTCTGACCTCTCTTGAACCAGTGTGGCTTCTCACTCTCATTGTGTCAATGGCTTCCAGATGTCCAAGCAGCATCTTACATGCAACAACTAGGCCGGGCCGGTTCTACAAAACATGCTGCAATTCACTATTACTGGTATATTTAAAGGTTGAATGGACGATTTTTTGGACCCAAATCTGAGTCTTATTTCCTCGTGGCGTGGACTGCCGATTAGTCCTGCCACGTATCAATCATAAAACGCACCTACCTCCTCGTCCCCATGAGCACGTTTCCGCGTGTCTAAGCGCATTGATCTATCATAATACAGTTCCCTCAGTGTACGGGACAAAATGAAGACGGAGAAAGACAGTTTTAGCTGACTCAGAAGAAGACGGAAATCTACGGGAGACGAGAGATGCGATGCGATTCGTCGCGCTAATACACAAACGCACGTGTGTGTTGTATCAGTCCGCACGGGGGGAGAACTTCCGCCTAAGTTCTCAAATCGCCTTTAATGTATAAATCCCACTTTTGAAATATCCATCCATCCATTTTCTACGACTTGTTCCCTTTCGGGGTCACGGGTGACTGGATCCTATCCCAGTGACTTCGGGCTTTAGGCGGACAGTGGCCAACTCGTCGCAGAGCCAACACAGACAGCCATTCACTCGCTAGGGCCAATTTAGAGTCACCAATTTTGCCTAACACATGCATGTCTTTGGACGGTGGGAGGAAGAGAACCCGGAGAGAACCCACGGTAACACGGGGAGGACATGCAGACTCCACCCAGAGAGATCATGTGATGTTGGTCTGGTCCGGGAATCAAACCCATGATCTCCTTCTTGGAGATCACTATATAACCCCTATATTTGGTTGAATGATCATGTTGTTGTTGTTGTTGTTGTAGTGTTACTTTTGATGGCGGTTGGTAGTGTATCAGTCAAAGCGCCGTTGTGTTTTCAATGGCGGTTGATGACTTCGCAGAGGGATTCTGTTTTAGAACTCAGCACTATTTCCCGTATTTTAAGCTATTATTTAAAAAATGTCTTCACAAACTGCAAATTAACGGAAGTAAAACTATGATAAATATTTACCACAGGTGCTATTTTACCAAACTAAGTAATAATTAGAAAAACAGTAGAACCTGTCATGGAAACTTTTACTTACAACTACTTCTTACTCTTTCATTACAGCAGTTGTTTGAACCAAGCTGTAACTGTCTTGAACCCGATCCAACCATCACCACTCTCCTCCTAATGTGCCACAATTTAATTTCCAAAGAGTTACGGTATAAAATTAAAAAGATGAAATGTCTTTGGTCATTCATAGCCCTATCCCTCATCTGAGTCCATTCTCCAGATTAATTTCTCCATGCCTCCAGCTCTCTCTATATACAGTACTTTACCATAATAAGCCCTGAGAGCCTGGGGACAAACGCTATCAAGTACTACTGTGGGTGGCTATGCTATTGCACAGCGTATCTGCCCAAACGCATAGGCGATAAACAGCTAATAGCATTGTGCAATTAGATGAACATGGTGAGTAATTTAATTGCAATGCAAGGCATGTTGTATATCTATTAAAATGGCAATGTTCTTACCATATGTTGGATTCTGTGTTCTGACATTAATAGTCACATTACAGCAGAATAAAATTTACTTCAAACGGCTATACCTTCATTCTCTGGCTCTCCTCCACCAGCCAATTTGCCAATTTCTATTTTTGAACAATATATGCAATTATGGAGTGAACTGAACATATGCAAATTGAAAGAAAAGCTGGCACTCACTGCCACTTTAATTTTGATTTAATGAAGAGAGAAAAGTGGTGTCCTTGAAAGTGAAATAATCTTCTGATAAAAGCAAAAGTTATATGGTGATTGTCAGTGCAATAAATATAGAATACATTAGACATCCAAATACATTTATATTTTATATTTATAAGAGTAGCACAAAACCACTGTCTAACCTGCATTCACCTTTTTTGTTGAGAGAAGTTTATAGATCTAGTGTCACTGTCACAGAGGTTATTCAAACTCAGTGACATAGCGCTAATCTGAAACTTTATCCAGGCCTAACATATCGACAAATTATTACCCATAATTCAATGCCCTGTCAGTTAATGTCCCACCGATAAACAATTAGGCCTGTAGTATTGAGCAGACTGGGGGCTGTAATTGGTTTATTTCTGTTAATTGATGAGGGGAGTAATTAAAGCCGCTGGTTTAACTTGATCATGTCGTCAGTCAGCAGGTCAGTGGAAGGAAGAGGCTTGCATGTTTCTGGTGGGAACTTGAAACGTTATGGTGAAAATGCAATGTTTTATGACCTAATGGCAATCGGAAGAGGAGAATTATGATTAATGACGAAGTTAAACAATTCACTGTACAACTATATCCTAGTGTATTGATAATATGACAATTTATTTATTGACTACTTTCTCCCCCTTTCAGAGCCCCAACTTCCATCTGAAGATTAACACTTGTCCCTCTCTCCATCAGCATAATGAGAACACATTCTTCCGCTAATAGCTTTTAAACTGCCTTCATTTGTCTTCAAGGCTTTTTAGATGGTATCCAGACACAGAAATTCAAAACTGTGAGCCAAGAACCTCCCTGTACTTTCTCTCATCAAAGTCAGTATTTGTCATCTATTAAATTTCAACCACTGAGGAAGTTAGTGGTTAGCAAAGGTTTTATTTTAACCCTTTTATAAATACATTGATTGCGTGATGGGCCTTGTCCAATATGTTGTCCCAGTCCAAAAGCAAATGTCACGAACGTTTATGTGGCATTCCCAAGTTACATCAGAAAGGGCATCTGAAGTCAAATCACCAAAGAGGAAACACAATACATTAAAGAATAAAGCTGTGGAAACTTTAGTCACGCATGTAGTCTGATTATTTACCCCCATTAAAAAGAGCTTTAAGGTCAAGCCCTTTTTACAGATCATTTATTAAAGTTACCACTGTTGAATTAAGTACCTCTTTAAAAGTGCACTATGTAACTTTTTTAGTGACGGGTATGCCATTGGCTTGTCTTTGTTGAGATGTTATTGCTTTGCCTGGAATGTTTCACAGTGAGGCATTAATCAAAAGCTATACAGTATGTAGTATTTAGTCAAATAGAGGTGTAAAATTACCATCAAAACGTAAAGAACTGGCTTGTAACGTGGCCTGGTGGCGTCACCAGCTTGCTTATATGAAGATTAATACATTTCATCTGGAACATTCCAGGCAAAGAAGTAACATTTCCATGGAGACAAGCAGGTGGTCCATCAGATACGTAGTGCACCTTCAAAGATATAAATGAATGAAAGCATTTGTCACATTTGCCATAATCTAGAATGAAAGCTGTGGGAAACATTGCATATAGCAATGTTTATGTGGCAATACAATAAATCTACACGTTTACTGCCACATCTGTTTTGCATGTCCTTGCCCATAAACGCCTCGGCAACTCATAAAAAGCTTGACATTTGAGTTCATTACATTCCCTTTGTGCGCTAAATTTGTATGTTTCTCTCAGTAGACATTGCATTGAAGGCATAGACCGTCTGAAATGTAATATCTGCCCAGGACATGGTAGCAATCGTGCAGTGGTTTATCACATGACCCCCGCAGCTCCAGAAGGAACTGCAAACACATGAGAGACAGACAATGAGAGACAATCTTCCTTTTACCAGTGGGCATGGCGGATTTGCTATGATGAAGTCGAGCCAGATCTGTGTGATGGTGCCATAGGGGACTATGATATATACAAAGATATATTTGCTTTTATCAGTACGCACAGTATCTATGAATTTTGAGTAAGTCTTCCTTTGAACATCATGTTACAAGGTCATAGTTAAAAATACTGACTTATGCTAATCCAACAGTAGTTTTATCACTTGCTGTTTGGCTTGGGGGATGTTTACAAAATGTGGGAGAAGCCAAATTTTCAGGGTCAATTTCCTGTTCTGCTAAATGTCACTGGCTTTCCAACTTTGTGTTTTCCTAGTAAAAGCTGGGGCATAAATCAGAGTATTTTCACTAACTTTGAATTTTGTGTTTTTGCTCGCTTAACAAAAGACATGAATAAACTTGACACGGTTGATATTGTGGTTTGTGGTGGCTAGAAACTCCAATTTGAATCAGTTAGATCACATAAATTATTTAAAAAAATCTTAGAAAGGCTGACAGCTGTGGTGGCCATTTGTGTAATGGTCAAATTCAAAATAGTCAAGTAAAATGCCTCAGTTTAATCATTCCAGAGTTCAAATAGTCAGGCACGCTACAGTGAATATTTACTTTGTGGGTGCAGCGCCACAATTACATTATCTCTGTGATCTGATAAAGGTTAAGGATTGAAAAAGACAAAACTATGTTCAAAAGAAGAGCTTTAGTTTAAACCTATATGCCTATAATCAAGGGGTCATATTCCCAAGCGCAAATAGGCAGAGCATATGTTGTGATGACTCTACTCTTCAAATGTTAAAGTAATGTAGAACTTAGACAGTCCTTAATGACACACAGACACACAACTCTTTGTTTATGCATTGATGTAATCTACAATGCTGTTAGATTGTGCTTCCGTTACGATAAGAGGGCCTGCCACATCATCGTACTGCTAACCAACCGGTGTATGAAAAATGCAGACAATTTATTTTCAAAAGACAGGCCAGCGAAATTATGCAGAGAGGCTGAAGTAAAAGCCAGTAGTGTCCACTTGTCTCGGTCTAGAGTGCTTGTTGTGAAATGCTGTGGGGTGCGTGAGTCAGACAGGAGCCCACAGAGAGGACCAGGCAGACAGACCTCTCTCATCTCCTCTTCTGACTCAAAGCGAGTACAAACCACTTCCTCTAAAATGCCAGAGCGCACAGGCCCTCTCTACTGCAGGCATCAATACTCCTCTCACGGCCCATTTACAACTAAAACATGCGCAAACCAGCGTAAAAGAAAAAAAAGATGGAATTCTTCCTCGGTCAAGCTGTTACAAAGTGGCTTTCCCAAGTCGTGAATATCCAGAATTGCTCAATAAATCAGCTAAATATAGTGTGTGCTAACCTTTTATGGGCCTTAGTAAACAAAACTGCACATTTGTTCATTTTCCAATACACAGGCAAGTTCAAGTCAGTAAAAGCATTGTTTTTCTATATCTTGTCTTTAATGTCTTTCATTCTTGTTCATCGCACTTCAAAATGTGTCTGCTGGAATAAGAGATGAGTCAACTGTTTTCAAGGCGATAACACAGTGTGAAACCGCACAAGGAAACTCACGTACCAATCAGCCGCAACCAGGATCCTGTTGGCGTAAACAGAAAACAACTTTTAACCATCGTCACAACCATTGTGTATTTTTATATAGAAAAATAGATGGACAGTTCTATCATTTCTAAAATAGAACTCTCCTGGACGAATGAGGGATTACACCAAATATAAGTATAAAAACACATTCAAATAAGATGGAAATTGCAATTTTAAAATCCACATATTTATGTAAGGTTATAGTTAAGTTCACAAATTAACTTTTCACCTTTGTAAAAAATAAATAAATATAATATAATAACAAGTGTGGCCTATAAAATTATCCCATATTCCACATCCCATTTATTTTTCAGCATAATCGTCCTTTTAATTCTACTTTTAATTAGTTCGGTAGTTCATTCAAAAAGAAGATCTAATGCACTGAGGACACTCTGGAACTGTTGGGAATGCGACCTGGCAACACAGAAAAAATATGCCAACTATCACACATATATATGTTGTATATTCACAATAAATGATTAGTCTCTGAAGAAAGAAAAAAGAAAAAGGGAACTTTGCGGTTCTACATCAATTTCCAGTGAACCGGTCAAATTCCACTGGTAGCCATGTGATGAAGTGGCAGATCCACTAGAAAAACAAGCTTTTTAATAATCCCACAAATCTCACGGCATAGTTAAGTATTTCATGGAGACAACTGTAAAACTAAAATGAATGTGTCTGCATATGGTAATGAAGCTATTATGGAAAATGAAAAAAAAAAAAGGAAAAAGAGATGTTTTGGCATTTTAACTTTGGAGGTATGATCATCTGCAGAGCTTGTTTCGAGGCCTCAGGATTCCCAAAGGGGTAAAAATGTTGGCAGGGTGATGATAAATGGAGCTAAAGTTGACGAGAACATGTGGTCGGGACGTGGAGTGGTCTGGATGTGGAGCACTCGGCCACAAGCGCTGTAACAATAAAGCAATCCGATGACACACGCTAAGCTAACAAAAGCTTCCATAGGTATTTGATTTTCCATACCACTATGCATTCTGTTGGGCCGTATCTTCCCACTTCCTCTTTGACATTACAGGGCAACTATGTGGATATTTTAGATATTATTATTTTTTTGGTTTAGTATGTCAATATATTAGCGATTTAAACATACAATGATAACAGATTGGTTGATCTCTTTGGAATAACCTGGAAGCTGATACAATGCTTACTCTTATTCCAAATCATTGCAATAAGAGTATGTTGAAAACAAAAAAAGACGAATTCGGTGGCAATATAGATTGAGGTCTTTCCTGTGGATAGAAAACAATGACAGATAAAGGTCTGTAAAAGAGTATTTTTCCACCCCCTCTTTGTGTGTGGCAAGGCAAGTCTGAACACCTCCAGTCTCACAAAGGTTTTGTCACAACCTATCAGCCGCCCACACTGAAAAAAAAAAGAGTTTGAAAGTTCCTCTCCCATTGTATGCACACTGAAAGCTTTCAAATGCTAGTGCCATATCTGAAAACCAAACTTCCATCAACACAACACACAGCACGCTCACATTTACAAAACATTTTACACACACTCATTGCCATTTTGAGCTTCTATAAGTCGTGTAGGTGCGTCACTTGTTGAGGTGAGTTCAGGGTCCATCCAATTACATCTTTGGAAATTTGATTTATGAGTATGTTGCATGATGTTGGCTGTTTCAAAATGTTTCCAAACTCTTAGTTAGAACAAAATCTTCCACTTTCACAGCACATACATTTCTAGTTAATCATATCTATGTGTTTGAATTCACTGTCAGCACAAGAAACTGCAACTGTGAATCAACATTATGACTAATTTTCACAAACCACAAACTGTGCTGTCCTCGTCATTATTTGAGGTACCGTAAGTTCCTGAACCTGAGCAGTGAGCGGATTTATCTCACACCTATAACTACATTTGCAAGATCACAGTGTTTAATGCCGCTTTGACAGGAACAAGTGCAAATACATACAGTACTTCTGACTGATAATAAACCAAATATTAAACCTGTTTGTTCTATGTTTAGACGCACTCAGAATGACAAGTATTGTTTGGGTTTCGCTTCTAAAATCAACTCTGTCAAACTGTCAAAGGAAAACCTACTTTTTGTCTGTGAGGAGTGTGTGAGACTGGTCTAGACACGCCTCGGCCGCCACCACCTCCACCACCTCCTGCCGGCAGCCACAGCATGGTTTGAAATTAAAACAATTGGCAACTGACAGAATGAATGACTTGCAAAATCGATCAATTAGCTGATCCGTAAGATACAAACATGATAGTTACAATTCTCAGGTAGCTGTAACTGTAAGAGCTAGAAAAGACATGTCAATATTTTCAAAGAGTTGAATCTCCAGGGGGTGCACGGTGGCAAAGGCGGTTAGCGCTCTTGCCTCCCAAGAAGGAGATCATGGATTCGATTCCCGGACCAGACCAACATCACATGATCTCTCTGGGTGGAGTTTGCATGTTCTCCCCGTGTTTCCGTGGGTTCTCTCCGGGGTTTTCCGGCTTCCTCCCACCGTCCAAAGACATGCATGTGTTAGGTAAAAATTGGTAACTCTAAATTGGCCCTAGTGAGAGTGAACTGTCTGTAATGTCTGTGTCTCTGTGTTGGCCCTGCGACAAGTTGGCCACTGTCCAGGGTGTACCCCGCCTAAGGCCCCAGTCACCCGCGACCCCGAAAGGGAACAAGCGGTAGAAAATGGATGGATGGATGGATGAATCTCCAGGAATTTTCAACTTAACAGGGTGTGTCATCAGAGTACTCGTGCGGTGCAGTAAATAAACCGTTTGGAGCTCTAGAGAAGCCACTCACAAGTCCAATAAAGTTTTGATGAGGCTGACATCATCTGCTTAAGCTAACTTTGGGATGTGTGTTGAGAAGAAACAAACAAACAAACTAAAAAAACAAACTCTAATATATTTCACTATCTGCGTCTAACAGTCAAGTATTTAAGCTATTGTAAACCTGGAAAAAAGCTGTTGAGCTGCTCACATGCTCAAAAAGGCATGCATGCAAATACGAGCCTAACCCTAAAACTAAACATATATTTAATGAGTCAGTCCAAGCTATGTGAAGCAAAAATAATGAGAACTTATTTACACACATGGCACACATGGTACAATTTGTTATATTTTAGAGAAGTTTAAGTGCATTTTTATAGAAATCTCATTGGTATTGGATTGATATTGAGATACTTGCCATAGTATTGCTAGGTAGGGGACTGAACAAAAAAATCACTGGGTTTGTGAGAATTAGAGAGAAAACCTACTTCCCCCTTTTGTGGTTAAAAAATGGGTAATGCAGCTTCAAAGTTACAGTTGGAATAAATACTAAATCAGCGCTCAATTTCCTACTAAAGTGTCTTTTGTGCAAACTAGGTTCATTTGCAGCTTTGTGGTCCAAAAATGCGTGTGTGCTGCCAACTATGATTAAACTCTCCCACTGCAATTGAAGAGGCCTATGATATCGCATGCCTCTGAGACACACCTGCAGGGGCGGAGTTTGAAGTCCAGACCCCGCCCCTCCTCCTCCCCCACCCTCCATAGTAATCTCCATAGTCCAGAGTACCTGGAGGGTTAGTTTATAGTGCATGATTTAGTCACTCCACCATGACACCATCTTAGTTTCTGTATCACTAAATACTTTCATAAACAAAATAATGCAGCAGTTTGAATTCTTTCATAAACATAAAGTAATGCAGCAGTTTAAATTCTTTCATAAACATAAAGTAAAGCAGCAGTTTGAATTCTTTCATAAAAATAAAGTAATGCAGCAGTTTGAATTCTTTCATAAACATAAAGTAAAGCAGCCGTTGACAATGAATAAATATGGCTCATGCACTGTACATTAACCTTGGAGATCCCTGACCATTTTAAACGGAAGTCTCCATTGATAACCCTTTGATAAGACTTTTTAGTGGTATGAAATATGACCAGTTCTCTTCCCACGCTCTGTCCCCCACTGACCGGAAAAACAACCACAACAAGACACTGACAATGTCAATAGACTCCAGGAGCTTGATAAAACCTGTAACATTTAAGTATAAAATTATTCTAAAGCTATTTTGTCTAAGTCACAAATAAGTCTTTGTAAAGCTGATTCGGGTTGAAATACATTTCATTTGGCACAAAGATCTTTTAAAATTGCATTATGCGGGGACAAATGTATAGCTTGAGCAGTTTATTTTATCTGGTCGCTCTCTACGAGATAAAAATCTACAAGCATTTCTGGCAACGTCTTCTTTTGGATCGATGAAGTGAAGGTTGAAGATGCCTGGAGGGCTTAGTTCACTATAAACCAGTTGGTGGCACTTGTTTATGACCTATTGAATCAAATGAAATAGGGTTAACTTGGTCATTTTGTTCATGTAAGTTTCCATTTGTGTCTTAACGTAATATTTTGTTGTTGAATTATTTAAAGATGCACTATGTGACTTTTCGGGTGGAGTGTGTGTCCCCTGCTGGCCTCCATGGAGATGTTATTGCCTTGGCTGAAAAGTTCCACAATATGCCATTAAACATATCTATACATTTTGTATTTACTGAATTGAAGGAGTTTATATTGCTCCAAAACCTTCAAAAACAAGCATTCTTGGTCTAGTGCCTCATGCATTGTCTCCATGGAAATAGATATTTTTAATGCCCTAAAGTGGAACATTTTAAGCAAAGAAAAAACACTCAATAAAGACAAGCAAAAGGTGGACCGAAAAAGGTACTTTGAAGCCTGTCAGTGCTGCTTCAAGTGTTTTATGTCACATGTGTTTTTTATTTCATGGAGTTTATGGGTAATACATGGTGCAGAGGTAAAAAATAGATCACAGTTTACAATTCGAGCAACTGATGTAGGAATAACATCTTTTTTCATCTTTCATTACGGCTTTGTGCTTTATTTGGACTGGGTTCAACAGTGATTATGTTCATATGTCAGTGGGGTTGGTCCTGCCATGCTCCAACTAAAACAAAAGAAGCAAAAATCGTTGTCTGAAACTGAACAAGAGCCAAGCAAAAGTGATATTTCTTCTATCATGTCTAAATATTGTCATTATTCTGTTTATACTCTTTCTGCTCCCTGATATACAATCAAGCTCAACCTTGATCACTCTCCATCCCAAACTTCCTGTCCCGTTCTTGTCTTGTTTGACCCCTTGCTGTCCATAAATATTGATAGACATGCTTATCGGTCAATGCCTTTGCTCCAGTACTCCCTGTGAGGTTTCCCCTGAGAACCGGGCTCAAATAATAGGCCGTGTCAAGACGGCTTTGGAGTTTTGGTTTAGTCTCTAAGATTTTTGGTCATTTGAAACTACTCTCCAGCTACTCTCTGGCAGGATCAGCCTTAATTTCTCAAAAGCATTCAAGTTGTAGCACGCTGTTCTTGGAATTCAAACATACATAGTTTGTCCAGAAATGTCAGTGCAGCACTGATACAAGGGTCACACATTGATTAAAATGAACAAACAGATCATAGTTGAGGATGATTACCTTTTGTAGCCATTCAAAATTGTTTGCGTCAACCTGCGTGCATGTTATCAAGCGAAAATCAGCAGGGTATGTAAACTTTTGATTAAGGTCATTTGGGTAGTTTCTGTTGTCACTATGAGTTAAAAAGAGTAAGCACATTTGTTTGATAGTAAATGGCCTCATCCAACCACTAACTATGTGTGAAAGACAAGTTTTTGTGTTATCATTCATATTTTCTGAAAATTACAAATTCTGCCAGGGTATGTAAACTCATGAGCACAACTGTATATTCTAATATAACTAATTTCTGATTAATTTTGATAGTTTTTATTGTCCAAGAAGGAATGTCTTTGTCTTTTGTTTATGCGTTCCTAATAAATGCAAATAAATGCTATATAAGTTTACTATCATATTCATTTTCATAGTCAAACAGGTGGCACTTTTAAATTACAGTAAATGGAATATGATAAAATGCGGAGCTGGTGGATTTTAATATTAAATGTGGAAAAAACAGAAAGAGAGTGTTAAATAATACATGAAGAGTGTTGAATAGACTCAATGGGACAATCATCTAGCAAATTAAATCAATTGTATTTTTCGACAGGCGTGTGTATTGTAAAGCATTTTTTTAAATTAATCATATCTGTCAATGTTTGTTTTCTCTGGCCATTGTTGAGTAGGCTCCTTTGAAATAAGCACTGTTTTTGCACTATATTAGTTTAGTTGGCAAAAATAAGAAACGAAATCTTCTCATCATTTGTTTTTCATGTTTAGCAGCACACGTTGTCCTTTGGTTTTGGCGCGCACAATCAGTCCATAATTTGCTCCTTAAACACATCCAGCCATCTTGCCATAATTGGTTTTGTGAGGCAGAATACAAAACGTAAAATTTGTATTGTGTCCCAGAAATTTCCCAAGCTTTCCATATCCATAATGAATTTGAAATCTTTATTCACCAAAATACTGAGACATATAACACATATATTTCTTACGTAGATTATGAACGTCACGAGCTGTAAAACACACAAAGATACAGTGAGAGCGTGCGCTGCCTTTTAACCTCTTGTTTAGAGCAAAAATAAAACAAAAAGAAAAAACGTGTCATGATTAAACACACATTAAAGGACACAGGAGAGCGCTGTATTCACTGGACGAAAGAAGCTATTACAGTCACTGATGAATAATGAATAGTTCTTGCTATTGCTAAAGTTTATGAGGAGCCAAGCCCTGTCCGTCTACTCTGATTGGCTGCGGTAAAGTTTAAAATTATATATTCAAATCATGAACCCCCAGCTCAGGACTTCTTAAAAGGGGCGCCTAACGGGGGAGAAAGCTCAAAACTCAGAAAGCTCATAACACTTTTCTGCAAATAAGCCAATAGCTATATTCTAGTATTCATTACAGCATATGGGGCCTTCATTGTACGTTATATTCCTCTATTTTGTGTGTTTGACCAAAAAAACACACACATATTCTATATAATGGTTGAGCCCGCTCCGCTACTTCAGCCCCTGAGCTGCTGAACCTGCACGAGACAGAGGGGAAATGAGAGGGAGGAGAGCGGTGCAAATGTGCCTTTATGGTGCTTTGTCAACATATTTTATTTATTTCCACCACTGTCTGGATAGATTAACTTATGCGAGATATTCAATTGGTCAAAATATCTAAATTGTGCTTTACAGTTGTATTCATACTTCAACTGAATGGCGATGAGCTACTAAAATGCACAAAATCACGTATGAATAAGTGCAGTTATGGGTAAAGTCCAAAAAATGTGTCTATTATAAAGAGTTTTCAGGGCCCCCAGAATTTCTAGCGGCGCTCCTGCCTCTTGACCTCAACATCAAGAACCACAGCCATAGAAAATTAACAGAAAATAAGAAGTGTTTGCTGCTAGACCACTTGGATCCTTGCAACTGCAACACTGCAACACGACATAAGAGCTTACCAATGTGATGTCCAGAATCAATACCAAGACAAAGGAGTTGAGCTGAGACACTTTAATCTGCTGCGGTGTTCTAGACCATCCTTCCATACGCCTAAAATAGAAACCTCTCTATTTACTCACTCAAGTCGTTTATCATACACAAACATGTCATGTGTGTTTTATGTATGGGCTCTATCTATATCTATAACCTTAAACAATATACATCAGGAACACTACCGTCAAAATGTCTGCCACTGATCCTTTGGTATTTAACTTATAATTTATACTTGCCCCATCTCCCATTAATTATGCAAGTTAATTAGGTCTTTTAATAGATTTTAATATGTTTAAAATTGCACAAGGAACGAGGCTGTTGGTTGAATGCAGAAAAAAAGGTGTCATTGTGCATGGAGACACCGTGGGAGTATTGCACTGAAGGGTCGAATATTGATCTTGTTGTAAAAGTGATCAAGTATCCTTGTTTCAAGTCTCAGCGGAGCACAGACGTGACACAAATAACCAATCTCACTGTTTATAGGCTGAACTGAACTGAAGTTAAAATTGGGTTTTGGATTAGATAAACAGCTGCATTTTATGTATTTCAAGAATTGATATATTAAAGTCTTCAGATGCTATTAATGTTACACCCACTCATCTATACTAGGACAGAACATGGTATGGCAGATAAAAGAGTACTTTGATGTGAGCTTGGGCGTAGTGGGACATTCCTGTAGTAAATGGACAGGCAGGAGGATGTTTACCACCTTCGTACATGAGCAGACAAAGGGAGGCACCATGGGGAGGATGTTTTCTCTGTGGTTTTAGTATAAGGACTACTTTCTCATTAAGGTCGTGTGTGTACCCACAAGGCAATACAACTGCAGCCCTGGAGGTGGTCAAGCTAAACAAACATAGTGCACACACACAGAGGGGACATGATAGCTACAACTTGGCTATAACAAAAAAAAAAAATTAATATACCGGTAGTTGAATAATTAATAATACTTTTTGCGTACATGAATCATAATAAAATATGTCAGGGTCAAGAATCCACATAAAGCTATGGGTACAAAGTCTTTTGAATAATCACTGTGTTGTTAATTGATGGTTGATGATGGTTCAGTGCAGTTTGACTTTCAAACTATCATTAACATCAGCCTATAATTCATTAATTTTTAAAGTCAGCTTTTTAAATTAGCTTGTGTCTGAAAAATTACAAGAAAGTTCAACAAATTCTTATTAAAGTCAACAAAGTTCAGTCTTAAGTTAAACGTTGACATAATGCTAGCAATGATAGACTAAAAGTCCAGCACACAAAGTCATGTAAGTTATTGAGTATACTGGGCCCCATCCATATGCTGTTACATCATAATATGCTAGATCTGATAACAAATGCTCTATTGGGCATGGCAGTTTCTTAGCATGGACTAATAATGGGCAGAGGCAGTTTAAGCTAAGCTTAAAACTAACTAAAATTGTAATTAACACTTAATGCAGTACTATTACCATACACATGGAAAGTTCAGAGACTTAATGAGCAATGTTTCAGTTGCTAGTAGATTTCTTATGGTACATTACATTTGATTCTAATTACTAAATGTAATGCTCAACATTGTTTAGTTATGCATATTTTGTTTGGAGTTGACATTAGTTTACATTAGCAACCAGATACAAAACTTAAATGGGTGTAGAGGTGTAGAGATGTTGATGAAAGGCTTTTTGCCAAAGCCTTTTATATATATATATATATAAAATGCTTTAGCAAAAGGCCTGTATTTAATAGTCACTCACCATCTCTAACATCAAATATTGCCTGTTTTCAAATTGCCTAATTTCCATTTGCTATTAACCACTCAGAAGGCCAGACACGTTCATAAATTACCTGTACCTTGGTTTGATAAAGTTTTCTAATATAACAACATGGCTAATAGCCTGTCTGGACACGGTTATGAATAATTTCATGTTTGGCACTAACCAGTGTAATTGGGATTGCCTGTTACACACCATGAGGCTATCAAATGTCTGCAATGACACTGTACAGCCTGCATATCCAGAGGGGGCACTGTTTCATTTATATCTCAGTACTTAGGTCCTAAATTACTTCATTAATGGACTAGGTTGGTAGTAATTAAAGACTGGATCACAGATGCATTTTTATTTAGTTTTAGTTTGTTTTTGACTAGGGCTATTACATATTTTTTCCTCCCAAAAATGGATTGGCTTTCAGATACATTTCTGAGTGTCAGGAAATTGGCAAACGCATGGGTGGAATCCACTTGCATTCAGAACATCTTCTAAAAAGTTGCATATCCAGATTGAGCTAAAAAGCTATTGATCCATTAAAAACACTTTAATGGCAGGAGGTCATTTGTGTTGACAAAAACTGAGTGGAAATAAAAGTTTAGAGGCATTACGATAATGGCAAAGTGTAATCACTGATTATATTCAGAGAGATGTCTTCATTAATAAATCAAATTAAGTCACTTAGAAAATTCCCCAGTGCGTATGTTGTTGTTTTTAGAGAACACTAAAGCCTTTGCTGATTGGATAAAGTGGGACTTAATGGTGTGTGGTTTAGGTGTGACTTCAGTTTCCAGTCAGAGGAGGAGACTGTCAGATGATGGCAGCCTTGGACAAGTGACAAGTACTCAATTTGGAAAAGGCATCAGAAATTCCTGCCAAAGAAAGAAATTATTTACCAGGACTAACCACTAAGGGATCATCTCAAAATGGGTTGAAGCTGAAAAGACTTAATTTTTTTCGTCTCTCTCTGGACCCCCTCCCCCCCCCCCAAAAAGACTTTGTCTGGCTTCACATAAACTTTTACTCGTTGATAAAACAATAGTAGCTTGATAGACCTGCTCACCTCTAGTGAACATCCCTGAACATCCTTTGGTACGTTTTATATTTAGAAGTTATGAACTCTCCAAATAATGTCACCTGTCGCGCATGTTTGTTTACTTAATCCACACGGTCCAAGGGCCCTAGGGGCCCTACGGCACATCCCATTCAACCCGAACTGTGAGATGACCACATTGAGATAGTGTAAGATTATATTGTTTGTTCATACGTTTTCCCTTGGGTTTTGTATTTTATAAGAAATGAGGACATTTCATTTAAAGAGAGGGAAGTATGTAAGATTATATTGTTTGTTCAATTTGGATGGAACTATTTTGTAGGGTGGAAGGATATGGCTCACGGGTGGTCACGTGAGCAGGTAAAAAGGGGAGTCTATTCTCGAGGTGTTGTTGACGCGTTGCCTGTAACGTTCGGAACAAACAATATAATCTTACACAAGTCTCAAGAGGATGAGAGAGTGAGAAACTAATGTTTCTTGTCAAAACCTGTAATTGTCAATTGCCTGAGTTTAGACCTTAGACTTGCTGTCAGAGTGACAGAAGCAGAACACGTGCTTTCGTCTCAGTGAGAATCTCACTTCTTCTGTGATTGGCCGAAACCTCATGTGGGTTTGTTTTGTTTCCTTCTTCCGGTCAGTGCGTAGCATGTTACTAGAGCCAAATCTCTTGATCATTTGCTGCGCCGCGTCTTGCAGCAAAAAAAGGTTTTCCAACTTTTCTGCACCAGCCGCGTTGGCGACAGCGACGCCCGCCCCGCCCCTTGCGCTCCCCCGTACGCTCCCCGTAGCGCCCGCGCACGCACCCGCCCCGCTCCTCGCACGCCGCGCACGCACTCGCCGCCTGATGTTGGCCTAATGCTCGTTGCAGTTTTTTAGCATTTCAAAACAATTACTGCCACAACGATGTATTAAAGCTTCAAAGCAACAAAAAGACGAAATGTAGGTTCAACCCCCAAGACAAAAATAATAAGTCCTTTCAGCTTCAACCCATTTTGAGATGATCCCTAACCAAATATCGAATGGAATGTCAGTACACAATTGTATATCATTTCAAAACGTTATACAATTTTTATATTATACAGTATAGTCCAGATCTGACTATTGTAAACCTATTCAAGAATGTTTCTTCTGTATCAATTGTTCAAATAAGTATTTTGTTTTGATACTAGTTTTAGACTTGATTTGTATTGTAATCCATAAATACTCACTCAACTTTACCCTCTTTCTTACATCACTTACTGTCTTATTATGTGCTAATTGTTTGGAATTAGGATTACCTTGGCAACCTGGAGACAATTTGTTGGCATCTCAGCGAAAAACAAGAAACTTTATACGCCTCCATATTATATTCCAAGGCAGATTCATTTTACACAGTGAGTCTGTGTTATGTCATGGCACAATTTCAACAACAATAGAAAAAATATGAAAGTAGTAAAGCAAACTGGCCACAAATCTAAGTTCAAGCCCAACACAAACATTGTCAAACCAAGAATTTTGTTTCTTCTTTAATTTTTCTTGATTGTTGCTTAAGTAACACAAGAAGTAATTTCATTTAATTTGTCTGTCCACTCTGAAGAATACATTCCTGGAAGCTCAGAATGTTTCTTAATAAAGCTGTCAGCAATAAAAGGACATCATTTTTTTTGCTGATGAATTTTCTGATGAAACCAGTTTTTGACAAACCCAATTCATCAGGTTGCTAGTTTTGGAGCAAGTTCTAAGACGTTGTTTTGAATTGTTTGGCGGACAGATGGAGACATGTATCAACAGTGCAGGCTTTGCTCCTGACTCATGAATCAGAATCAGAAAAGTTTATTGCCATTGTCAGTGTCCAAATTTCACAAACTAGGAACTTGCTTTGGTGTTAAGGTGCAACATACAACAGTGAATATTATAAATATTAATAAAAGCAAGATATATCAATTAGGCATTCATTTAAAAACAAATGACATAAACTAAGATAAAAAAAGACTTTAGTGTCTTGTCTGAGTATTGAAAGTATTCATGAGTCCAACGGCAGAGGGAAAGAAACTGTTCCTATGACGGGAGGTTCTGGTCCAGATGGACCGTAGCCTCCTGCCTGAGGGGAGTGGCTCAAATAGTCTGTGTCCAGGGTGAGAAGGGTCTGCTGTGATCCGACCTGCTCGTCCCAGGGTCCTGGAGACGTACAGGTCCTGCAGAGATGGAAGTCTGCAGCCGATCACCTTCTCAACAGAGCACACAATGCACTGTAGTCTCTGTTTGTCCCTGGCTGTGGCTCCAGCCTACCACACGGTGATGGAGGAGGTGAGGATGGACTCAATGATGGCCGTGTAGAACTGCACCATCATCTGGACTGGCAGCTTGGCCTTCCTGAGCTGCTGCAGGAAGTACATCCTCTGCTGGGCCTTCTTGATGAGGGAGCTGATGGTGGGCTCCCACTTGAGGTGCAGGGTGATGGTGGTGCCGAGGAAGCGGAAGGAGTCTACGGTGGTGATGGGGGAGTCTGTTAGGGTCAGGGGGGGGCTGTGGGGTTGTGACTTTATGAAGTTCACGATCATCTCCACTGTCTTCTGGGTGTTGAGCTCCAGGTTGTTACCACTGCACCAGGACACCAGCCGGACCACCTCCCTCCTGTAGGCGGACTCATCCTTGCCGAGATGAGCCAGAGAGTGGTGTCGTCCGCAAACTTCATCAGTTTTACGGAGTCGTCAGGCACGTTGAGCTGGGAGAGCTTGGCCTGGAGGATGGTGTTGAACGACGAGCTGGACAGGACCGAGTCAACAAAGATTTAGACAGTTTCTTCCTATTTTCCATAAACAACACACAGTAGTTAAAATATATTCTATTTATTGTTCAGTCTACCTTTCTCCTTGTTAAACATTTACCCTGCTACTAAAAGTCCACTCTTAAAAGTGACCAATGGCTGTAAACGTCATAGATAAATACAATCATGTTGCCAGATAAGAAGAGGAACTTGCTACTGTGAATGACAGTAAATCATTGTGCGTTTATTTAGCTCAACGATATAAAATAGTCCGTAGCAGTGGTGGTGGTGGTCAAATTGGATAATGGTTGCAGTAGGCCCCATAGCAATTTAACCCATTTGTTGCAGTTGTTATAGCAGTAGAATAAGTAATTCCAGTAGAACTAGATAAGCCAAGGCAACTCTGCCTAAGCTCTTTCCAAATCTCCTCCTTTATTTTGAATGGCTTCAGTCCTACAACAAGGATGGCCTTTCCCTTTGTGGTTGTCATGACTGAAGCGCCTACGTCCTGTTGCTCTTTGTTCATCAGGCTCTATAAAAAGCAGAAAATAGGTATTGAGGGCAAGTCTTAATTTAGCAAGGCAGAAAGTCCCAGGTGAAATGTAAAATGAATACAGCTAGTGACACTATTCAATAGCAAAACAGCTTTTTAGTGTTAGAAAATACTACTTAGAAGTTTTAGACTAAAGCTGGGGTTCTGTGATTTTCAAACCGTAAAAAGAGGAAATGGATATTTGAATATATCCAACTCTATAGCTCTCCTACAAATCCTTTGTATTTGTATTATCTTTTAGATGAATATACAGCTTCAGAACAGTGACAAAACGTCTGACTGAAAAGTGAAGTTGGGGAGGATCATCCAAGTGTAGCCAATCAGAGTGTGGCTTTCAGCTCTTACTTACTAGTTAAAAATAAATAAAGTACTCTATTATTACCTGCAAATAACACACAATAGTCTAATTTTGTCACAAAGTTCTGCTTTTACAATAAACTCTTTGGTGGCAAATTAATTCACAAAAACAAAAGAAAAAGATCAGGTACTTGAGCTTAAGAAAGGTTTTGCGATCATGTCTACAAATACAGTACAGACCAAAAGTTTGGACACACACTGCAGAGTGAAGGCAAAAGGGCCAACAAGTGCTAAGCATCTCTGGGAACTCCTTCAAGACTGATGAAGACTATTTCAGGTGACGACCTCTTAAAGCTCATCAAGAGAATACCAAGAGTGTGTGAAGCAGTAATCACAGCTAAAGGAGGCTACTTTGAACAACCTGGAATATAAAACATATTTTCAGTTGTTTCACACTTTTTTTAAGTATATAATTATATGTGTTAATTCATAGTTTTGATGCCTTCAGTGTGAATCTACCATTTTCATAGTCATGAAAATAAAGAAAACTCTTTGAATGAGAAGGTGTGTCCAAACTGTTGGTCTGTACTGTATATTTTGTGTTTATTATGTTATTTTTTACTATGAAAAACTGTATTGTATTGCTGTATGGAACATGTAAGTTCCTTGGATCCTCTGGGATTGAAAAGTACAACTTGTAGTCACCACTTGCTTTTTCATTTATGCATTTATACTTCATCATTCATTTTGAATCATAATAAAATATATTGTGTATCGCAATATCTTAAAATAGCAATTCATATTGTATTGCATTGTGACAGAAGCCTGTCGTCCCAGTCCTAATGTTTAGTTTATATTTGTCAGAAATATCAGTAATTTTGGTAGGAGAAAATGTATGTAACTTTTTATAGTTTGAGTAATTTTGATAACTTTATATTTAGTTTAAGTCAGTAAAAAATATATGGATGAAAATATGGCAAAAATATGATGTTCTCAAATGCTATTTTAAAACAATGGCTGAAAATAGAGCCAGTTGTGCTTCAATGAGGTACAAACTGCCCCTGTGAAACTGTGAAGAGGTGAAATCCTTCTAAGTGCATTTTATTAAATTTATTACATAATTCTGGGAGGAGACACAGTAGCAAAGATAGGCGAGTGGATTTCAGGAAATTCGGTACATTCAGAAGCGAGAACCGCAGTAAAAATACAACTTTGGTTAAATCCTTTTCCCGTCTTCCAGGACTTGAGGCTGGAGATTCCCAAGCTCCTGTCTGGCACTCACACAGCAGCTTTTAAAGGCCATTGAAACCACTAACAAAGGCTTAACGTTGATAAAATCTTCCTGACAGCTGCTCAATGCTATCAAGGGATTCAATGGGTTTAGCCGTTTGAAAAATGAAAGATAACAAACACAGGCAAGAAACTGATTGACATTTAAGAAACCAATACTAAAACTACAATATTTCTGTCCAAAAGAGGCATAAAGCCAAAAGTGGTGTTTAGAGAATCTTAAATGCATGTATGACTTTCCCCACAGACAGGAAATGGAAGGGAGTAGTTTCCTTGGTAACGCTCTGCATCATCACAGTGTCCAAACATGGCGCTGACCTCAACAGATAAAAATGGCACATATTAAAAATAAATGAAATCATAGATGATAGTAAATGTGTTAGTTACTCATGACTTCCTGAGGATGACAGTTAAATATGACTGGTTAAAAACTGTAGTCCTATAAGTTGGTTTACAACCTTGAAAATGAATAAATGTATTAGTTATTTACTGATTTTGAATTAAAAATAATTTCAAGTACAGCTCAAAAGGTCCCCAGTAATCATGATCCTAGTCTAATCTAGTTTCAACCTAATGTGCTGCGAGTGTGCAATGTTGTATAACTGCAACGTTTTCCATTTATAATCCTTATACTAACCATTTGTGCCGTGAATTATAAACGGTTTGTGTTGATTGTTAATATCTCCAAGAATCAGATGTATTCTAAGCAAACTGTCTGAATGAGAGGTTCATTTTCAGTTAAATTATGGCTACGGCTTTGATAATTACTGTCTTGGAATCTACTGCTATTCAAATCAGCGAGAAAGAGAGGAAAGGAGTGACCACAAATGTATTTGATAAAGGTGCATTATGTAACATTAGTGGAGGCTGCATGGAATGTTCCACAGGACACTCATCTATCTTGCATTTAGTCAATTGCAGGTGTATTATTGCCAACAAATACCTTGAAAAACATTCTGGGAGGGGGAGGCGCCTTTCCACAGACTTGGTCTGGAGGTGCTACCTTCTTATCTCCATGGAGATAGTAAAGTTAAATGACATTTTGTGGAACACTCTAGGCAAAGTAATATCATCACAAGTAGGTGACTGGCCCTGTGCTAGAAAAATGGCATAGTGCACCTAGTAAATTGCTTTTACTCTTGCCCAATTAGATACGTTTATTTAGTATAGTATATTTTGGTTGTTTACCTTCTTTTTGAAACACACAGCTTCATGTTTAGTCCTGATAGAAATACTTGACTGTGATAGTAACATTAGCAGACATTACAGACAACACACCTCACTGTACATCTGTGTGTCATTGTATAGAGTTTTGTCTCTATTACATGGCCTTGTAATTAAAGCAGATTCCTTCTTCCTGTGCCTGCACGTGCTGCTTGGCTCAACCAGACTCTAGTAATTGTGGCTATAGTATATGCGAACATTTAAAATTCTTCACAGTGAAGTCAATGTTTACAAAATAACTCCATATGTTAGAATCTACGCATCTGTAAAACTACAATATATAACATAAATGGAACAGCTATTGGAAAATATATGTATGACGCATATCAGCTGAATAAAACCCACTAATATCATCACTCACACATTACATATGGGCACCACAATCCAGTTACATAATTGATCTAGGCGCAAACGTTCCCATTGAATGATTATAGTCTCTCCAGGCCACAACAAAATACAATTATTCTATGTTTGTTTGAGGCCGAGGGGGAGGTAAACAAGTCATTTTCCTGGCATAAGACACAGGATATTACTGAGTTTATCCGGCGTAAAAACAGCTGAACTTGTTTTAAGGGAATATTATTAAATTACCGTTAGTGACGATAAACACAACTACTGCTACTGCTACTACTACTACTCTTATTTCATGACCATGATTAGGATTTACATATGTTGCTGGAATTCACAACATTTTTGATTATTTTCAGTTAAATTAAATGCATTTTTCCAAACAATGCACCAAGTAAATTTGACGAGTAAACCTTCTGCTAATAATAATTAATAATAATTCCAACTGCACAATATGCTTTTAACATAACATTTGTTTTATTATATGCTATACCACAAATGTCACTTGTCACTTGACAATGTCAATTGCAGCAGAGCAAAATGTAATCCCCAGAAAAGCCTGAAACGAGATGGTTAAGTTGCTAAAGTACACTAAGTGCCGTTTGTAGGTCTTGGCATAATTGTCATGTGCTACTCTTCTTGATTGGACTTAGATGCTGATGAACCAGATCAGCAAGTATTTAAATAGCAAACACTTAAAAATCCAGTCTTAAATCCCCAGGTTTAAATAGAAATTACAATGGAAAGTGTTAAAAAATGTATCAAGTAGTCATTTTTAAATATAGCAAATTGTACAGGAGGTGGAGGTAGAAGTGTCTGTGTGTTTGATTGGAAATTTGATTGGATTAAAACATATAATGGCAAACGATTTGTACTAGTTTAGTCCTGCTTTTATTCCAGTTCAGCCCAAATATAGGCTCGACGTGACCCTTTTTCGTGGTTTAGTGCTGGTCTTGTTTAGGTTTAATTACAGGTTTAGTTCCAGTTTAGACCATATTATGATGTGTGGAAGCAGAAATAAACTAAATGTAGTTTTTGTGCCAGTCCAAAACCAGCTTAAAGGAATACCGTAAAGTAAATGTAGCTGTTAATGCATGAACATTATAAGCACTTCTTCCACAAAGAAGCTTTATATCAAACTAATATCCATATGCTTATAATAAAATGGAAAATGGCAATCAAAAGAAGATGACCAAGTCCTGGTTTTGAGACATTCAACTATTCAAACAAGTACATCTCCGAAATCAATCTGAAACCAATATTCATTAGAGTTAATCAATTCAGAAAGCAGCGCTTACGCACATAGACTACCAGGAAAAATAACACAGCATTTCCATAACGTTTTGGGGTGATTCCAGTAACAGGAAAATAACAGGAAATACAATATACATTTATAAGTCAATTCCTGTAAATATTCACTCAAATTGTTCTAAATATCACACCACTTTTCACGCTCTCTCTGATTTAATACACAGGCAACAGATGTGGCATCAGCGGAACGTATTTGAAAAAGCTCAAATACCGTGACCAATTGGCACTAGGATTGAGAGGCCTTGAAGTAAACTATTTGAAATAAAGCTTAATTAATTTGAAAGGCTGGCCAGTGAAGAGAAGCAGATGACACAATCAAGATCCTATCAGAGGTTTTCCAGAAAGTCCCCCATAAAAGAGTCTATAAAGTGATTACTCAGTGATGTCAGCAGGTATAATCACTGTTTAAAATCAAGCAGAACCACCGGGGAAAATCACAGCACTAACAAATAAGATGTTTTTGTTAGTGACCTTTTTACGAGACTTACGGTAATGCCAAAAAGTAATCTAATGCTGTAAAATAAACACATAAAAGTGAATAATTAGAGATGAAAACAATGTTTATTTTTGTATAAAATCACAGTCTTTGTTGGTGTATTATATCATACCGGTTTTGACTCAAGTGAGTAATATAGGAATAAATTACAGTCATATTGGAAATGTATAAGTTCTGTACATTGAGGAAAAAGAAAGATTACAGATACATTTTATTTTTATGTAAATGTGAAGCTGAAGTAAAACATTATTTTCACGTGTGCAATCTTCTATTGGGCCATTGTTCCTTTTTGTATTGAATGTTTCTTTATTGTTTAGTTTAAAACAAACAGGTTTTTTAATTGTTAATTGTATATATTGTTAATATATATATATATATATATATATATATATGTATATATGTATATATATATATATATATATATATATATATATGTATATATATATATATATATATGTATATATATATATATATATATATATATATATATATATATATATATATATATATATATATATATATATATATATATATATATATATATATATATATATATATATATATATATATATATATATATACAATTAACAATTAAAAAAACTGTTTGTTTTAAACTAAACAATAAAAAAAAACATTCAATACAAAATCTTTATTTTTCCTCAATGTACAGAACTTATACATTTCCAATATGACTGTAATTTATTCCTAAAGCCCATCCACTCCACAGTACGATCGTCAGAGGGCCAAAGTGGCGAAGAATATGATAAAAGACAATCATAAAATCCATTAAAAAATGTATATATATATATATATATATCGGTGTAATCCCTCATTCGTCCAGGCGTGTTCCATAGTAGAAAAAGCTTCAGTTGTAGTCATCTGGACTCAGTTTGAAAAAATAGACGTTTCGACTCTCATCCAAGAGTCATTGTCAATAACAGAATTTAGGTCGAGAACTCCGATATTAATACTGTTCTGTGGTAAGACCCGCCCATTGGGAGGAGCCTTCCTGAAGTAGAAAGAGTTGTTTGTTTCAACAGAAACTCCCCTTTGTATCTACCGAGCTAGCCTATTCAGAATCTTAATGGGCTATTAGAAACCTCTTTGTCTTTGTGAGACCCTGGCTCGACCACCCTGAGTACCTGATTAGCATCTGAATGTCCTTTACCTTTCCAGGGGTTCAGAATCCCATTATAAATAACAGGAAGATGAAACCTAAGCCCTCCATTTCTGTTTAAAGAAGGTCTTTCTTTTTTAACAAAAATAGCTTCCTTGACTCCTCTTTCAAACCATCTTTTCTCCCTGCTTAAAACCTTCACCTCACCGTCTTCAAACGAGTGATTAGAGGCTTCAAGATGGAGATGCACGGCGCTCTGAGGTCCTGAACTAGTATTTCTTCTGTGCTGATAAAGCCTCTTGTGTAGAGGCTGTTTCGTCTCACCTATGTAACGTTCTTTACAACTTTCTTCACTGCATTGGATCGAATAAACTACATTGCTCTGTTTTTGAGTCGGCAACTTGTCCTTTGGGTGAACCAGTTTTTGTCTTAAAGTGTTTCCTGGTTTAAAATAAACAGGGACTTCGTGTTGTCTAAAAATTCTCTGCAATTTTTCCGACAGGCCAGACACATAAGGGATAGAGACACCCTTCCTTCTCTGTTCAGTTTCCCTTTTGTCCTGCTTCTTGGTTCTCTTCACTCTGTTGAGAGCCCAAGCGGGGTAACCACAGGCTGAGAGGGCATTTCGGACATGTTTTTCCCCTTTCTTCTTGCCCTCTGAGCTGGTGGGCACACCTTGAGCTCTGTGTTGTAAGGTTCTGATCACACCCAGCTTGTGCTGTAGTGGGTGGTTGGAGCCAAAGAGCAGATACTGGTCCGTGTGTGTAGGTTTCCTATATACTTCTATTTGGAGTTTCCCGTCCTCTCCTCTGATCGTGGAACAATCAAGAAAGGCCAAGCGATTCTCCTTAGTGTCTTCTCTTGTAAACCTAATATGTGGGTCCACAGCATTGATGTGATGGCATTGAGGACGGGAAACTCCAAATAGAAGTATATAGGAAACCTACACACACGGACCAGTATCTGCTCTTTGGCTCCAACCACCCACTACAGCACAAGCTGGGTGTGATCAGAACCTTACAACACAGAGCTCAAGGTGTGCCCACCAGCTCAGAGGGCAAGAAGAAAGAGGAAAAACATGTCCGAAATGCCCTCTCAGCCTGTGGTTACCCCGCTTGGGCTCTCAACAGAGTGAAGAGAACCAAGAAGCAGGACAAAAGGGAAACTGAACAGAGAAGGAAGGGTGTTTCTATCCCTTATGTGTCTGGCCTGTCGGAAAAATTGCAGAGAATTTTTAGACAACACGAAGTCCCTGTTTATTTTAAACCAGGAAACACTTTAAGACAAAAACTGGTTCACCCAAAGGACAAGTTGCCGACTCAAAAACAGAGCAATGTAGTTTATTCGATCCAATGCAGTGAAGAAAGTTGTAAAGAACGTTACATAGGTGAGACGAAACAGCCTCTACACAAGAGGCTTTATCAGCACAGAAGAAATACTAGTTCAGGACCTCAGAGCGCCGTGCATCTCCATCTTGAAGCCTCTAATCACTCGTTTGAAGACGGTGAGGTGAAGGTTTTAAGCAGGGAGAAAAGATGGTTTGAAAGAGGAGTCAAGGAAGCTATTTTTGTTAAAAAAGAAAGACCTTCTTTAAACAGAAATGGAGGGCTTAGGTTTCATCTTCCTGTTATTTATAATGGGATTCTGAACCCCTGGAAAGGTAAAGGACATTCAGATGCTAATCAGGTACTCAGGGTGGTCGAGCCAGGGTCTCACAAAGACAAAGAGGTTTCTAATAGCCCATTAAGATTCTGAATAGGCTAGCTCGGTAGATACAAAGGGGAGTTTCTGTTGAAACAAACAACTCTTTCTACTTCAGGAAGGCTCCTCCCAATGGGCGGGTCTTACCACAGAACAGTATTAATATCGGAGTTCTCGACCTAAATTCTGTTATTGACAATGACTCTTGGATGAGAGTCGAAACGTCTATTTTTTCAAACTGAGTCCAGATGACTACAACTGAAGCTTTTTCTACTATATATATATATATATATATATATATATATATATATATACAGAAATATTATAGTGTCTTTGGTCCATCATAATCCAGTGTAAGGAAAATAAACTATCCTGAAATGAAAACATAAATGAAATAGTAAAAAAGTGCTGTTTAATTCATGTGTAGTATCCAAAGGTCAGAGTTCGGTGTGTTGGTTTGGTCCTGGAGTAGGTTTACTGACCGAGGTTTCTTCTACTGTCTCAGTCTCTGCACCATTCACCTCTCCATCTTCCTCTCTGGTCTCCTCCTCCCCCTCCTCCTCCCTTCCCTGTCGTGGCAGTTGTTGCCGAGCAGAAGAGGGGTCATTCTTATCCATTACCGCCAGGAAATCATAAAACGGGGCGACAGGAGGCCAGCTCACCTCTCCCAACACCCCTATAGAGACACAATTCAACATTAAAACAAGTTTGAATTTGTAGTCGTCTTACCTTTCCCTAGAATGTATGGAATGTTGAATGGGACGCAAGCACATTTTCAGCCTGAGGGGTCCAGGACAAGTTTAAGCGAGAAGTGACGTCAAATACGGCCAAAGTAAAGGGCAGAGTGGGTGAGTGCCATTAGCTGTAAACAGTTGGAAGTTTGAACAATGTTATTTGAAAGACTCCATTATCTCAAGCTTCTTATTTACATTTCTGCTGAAGAGACATGAGTAAGTACTTTTAGCAATGTGGATGTCAATGTTATTGTCTATATTAAAACAAATTACTGTTTGGCAAATGATTAGTGCAAATACCGTATTAAGTCGCACCTTTTTTTCATAGTTTTGGCCGACTTATACTTATATACTTGTATGTGATATTATTTGTTATTTTCACACTTGCAACCGCATTTCATACTCATTATTTCTACTTATATATGTTTTTTTCTTCTCTATTATGCATTTTTTGGCCGGTGTGACGTATAGTTCGGAACATACGGTACAAAGTTATTCATCAGACCAAAACCCTTGTTCAAGTTCTCATAACCGCCTTCATAAATCTCATAGCTTTTTTCACTCTAAGCTTCCTGTTTGGGAACACTTTTGTCAATATATTCCACATAATAAATCACCCTAACATGAGCTGTCCTTGTCACATTACTACCCTTTCAAAAAAATCAACCCTAACAACCCATTTTAACGTTCTGTTGCTTGTTATTTGAAGTATAAGAGTTTAAGCAAGAAAAACAAATGACATGGTGTGGTAAAAACACTGAAATCAGAATAAATGTGGCTTTTTTATGACGTCTAGTCTATCCATCTTCCTTCACGGAAAATCTCTGTCAAGCTGTCCTCTATAAACGCCTGGACAATTTCCAAAGTGTTTTACTACATTTTCCAACTGACGTCACAAACTTATCTCTTTTGTCAGGAGAAAGTTTGCATACCGTGATTAATTACCACTGCAGGTTTTAAATTTAGTGCCACTGCGTTGGAATCTGCTTTCAAAGGCGATCCTGCTCCGTGCAGTCTATTGTTTCAAAGTCATCGCCACTTCTGGTCGACACCTAATCTCTTAGAGGAAGGGCAAAATGTCACCTCTTTCCACTGCGCAGCTGTCAATCCAACTCTGGCAAATGTTTTACTCATCTATGCGTCGTAACGTAAAGATATGATGATGTAAAAGGCCAGAGATGTTTTACCGTCTTGGCTTTATGGATGTGTATCTGGACATTGAGTGCACTTTAACAGCAGGTGCCAAAATTAGACACAATTTTAAGAGCGCAATTAGAGTAAACAGAAGGCGAATGGCGCTGAGAAAAGAGCAGAGGAAGCATCGGTGGTTTTAAGTACGCTAAACCACAACGGTAAGTGTGCCATTACGGCTGCATGCAAGGGAGGATGGAAAGTAAAAAAAAAAAAAAAAAAAAAAAAGGTATGAGGGAGCTTACTGTATTACATAATGTTTCATCCATATGGTATAATGACTTTACCCTTTGTAATGTACAATTTGGGCCAAGGTTGAATCAGCTCTGTTATATCACAGATATAGTCTCCAATCAGTTATGGATTTTTTGTGTGGAATCCCTTTCTTTCAAATCAACAGAGCAATTGAATATATAATTCACTACAACTCCACTTTGGTATGGGATAATAATAAATAGTACTAAAGAAAGTTGGGGTCAGTAATGAATATTTTGGTTCAATCTTTACTATTTATGAATCCATCGACAGATCATTTGATTCATTATTATTATTATTATTATTACAGTATATTTAAATAGCGCCTTTCCACCTTCAAAGCACTCAAATTTACCCCTGAACTAACTTTTTTTTAAACTTTCAGTCCCCCTATTTATGAACCATAACCACAAATGTTCATTGTTGGGTTGTTTTAGGTGCGATAAGTCAGAGAAAACGACCGTTAGATTTGTGTTGGTAGTACATTTGTTTAGATTTTGATGTTTTTTATGTACAAAATAAACTCAATCAATCAATCAATCAATCAATCAATCAATCAATCTATAGACCAAGTCCAACCCTGGGACCAATGTTTTCCCATTCTTTGATTTCATTCCATTACGACTTGATCACAAACACGTATAATTGCAGCATATCCCTGTCACCGCCCTGACGTCCCCGTACACTGTGCTCACCTGCCGCTTGCTCCCTCCCCTGCTCCACCCTCCGGAGCCACTGCAGCACAGACGCAGCGGTGATGGGATGCCGTGGAGGATACTGGTAGATCTCCGCTGCTGATGGATTGTGGGTGAGGATCAGAGAGGGCAGAGGAGGCACCGAGCCAAGGTACGATCCAAGGACATCGATACCGGCTGGAGTCCGGCCTCTGAGACAGAAAGAACACTGGAGGTGAGGTGAAGTACAGGCGAATGGAGGAATGGAGTTACATAGTAAATAAACATTGCACGCTATTTATGCCTCTACAGAACACATGTCCTCTGTGCACCTTCTGATAAAGACATTTTCTTTAAAAGGCAAAGTGCTTAAACTTTCATCACACAAACTGTAGAACAAAATTGTGTAGATTCTTTACTAGAAAATGAGCGCTCTATACAATACTAAATACATTGAACATACAGTTGACATTTAATGCAAACTTAATTACTATTATTCGTATTAAAATACATACTCGACATCTTATATGCATTAGAGTTGACAAAAATATAAAAAATCAATCATTAATCAATACTAAAACTAGTTTCTGAACTAGATACTCATTTGAGCAAGTATTGATGCTAAAACAATAGCAGAACTAGAACAAGACCACAAGATCTAATAAAGAAAGTGCCTGAAAAAGAGCATTTTTAAACTATCATTGTGGTATGAAAACCTGTAAGGGGACACTTCAAACCATTGCAATTTGTAGTCATTTTACAAAATAAAGGATCTTTTCAAAGGACATGACTATCTTTCCCGTAAAAATATGCGCTATTACGTTTGCCTGGAAATAATTTGATCGCCCTTCTAAAACGATTATCACTTTTTCAGAAATGTCTAGTGTTACAATAAAAAGGACAATTCATACAAAACGGTTACTGGTACGCACAAATGGATCCAGCAGGGCAAGTATTTTTCCATCTTTGTGCTTCCTATCTCCACCACTCTCTTCAGCTCCCCCACCAGCGCCTTGTTCTGCTTCTGCCCGATTTCGTCCTCCTCTTCCCCCACAAAGAGGAGCAGCAGAGTCTTACCCCGGGACAGGACGCTCGGCAGGGTGGCCACGGTTAGCTCGGGCTGTGGGGAGGGTTAAAGTTTGAATTGAATTAGAAATGCAACTTGTAAAGTGAAACTCTGCTGTGATTCTGTGGCATATGTGGCATTCACAAACCAGAACCATTTGCTGACACAACAGCTGCCACTGCTTTACAGGCGATCAGCAAAGAACGTGCTGAAAGAGGCAAGACTTTTGGACCCGAAAGCAATTATGAGCAATATACCATAGCGCAATTTAATCTCAAGAAAAAGCATTTTATAAATGTGAAGGCAAAGGGCTGTTATGAAATGAACTAACAATTACAAACCAAATTATTCATGTTATATGTAATCCTTAAACTGTTTTGGGTAAAAATAAGTATTGATTGACTTTTGAGACACATATATTTGTTTCCAAGCATTGAAAATAGGAATATTAAAGGTGCACTATGTAACTTTTCTGTGAAGCCTACGTCTTTTTCTTGCCTCTTGTCTGTCTCTTGTCTTGAGATTTTATTGCTTGCTTGGAATGTTCCACAGTACGGTATCAAACTAATATATTGTGCATTTATTCAGTTACGTGTATTTTAATTGTGCAAAAATATGCATTCTTACTGTGAGCAGACTCGCCTCTTCACAAACCTGACCTGTAACTCGGCCCGGTGGCGTCACCTGCTTATGTCCAGAGCAATAGTTTAGAACTACACTGTTAAAAACATTCCAGGTAAAGCAATAACATCACTATGGAGACGAGCAGGTGGTGGGCACTCCACCTGAAAAGTTACATGGTGCACCTTTACATAGTTTATCTTGATAATACTATATCATTGAAGCCGTCTAAACGTTTTCACTTTTCCACAATAGAAAGCTTTTGAAAAATACATACATATATAATTATTATTATTATTATTATTGACAAGCAGAAAGAAGTTAAAATATTATTCAATGGTAACTTCAAGACATTCCTGAAGCAGAATTAAAATACACAATGAAAATACTCACATGTGCTAAGACTGTATATATATATATATAATAATATATATATATATATTATAATATATATATAATAATATATATATATATATATTATAATATATATATATATATATATATATATATATATATATATATATATATATATATAAATAATATATATATATATATAAATATATATATATATAAATATATATATATATATATAAATATATATATATATATATATATATATAAATATATATATAAATATATATATATATATATATATATATTAATATATTAATAATAATAATAATAATAATAATAATAATAATAATAATAATAATAATAATAATAATAATAATAATAATAATAATAATAATAATAATAATAATAATAATAATAATAATAATAATAATAATAATAATAATAATAATAATAATAATAAATATATATATATATATATATATATATATATATATATATATATATATATATATATATATATATATATATATATATATATATATATATATATATATATATATATATATATATATATATATATATATATATATATATATACTGTATATGCAATGACTGCATCGACGATGACCAAGACCCTCAAACCAAAACATTACATAACATTATTTGACATTGATGTAAATCTACCTACCATGACTTTATCAAAGTGAGCTTTAGCATAAGCTCATTCCTTTGTTTAGATGCAAGCGTTAGGCGATAGTCTGCCATTGGATGCATATACAAAACTAAATCAAAACATATGGGATTCACACATGTTACCTTTTAGACATAACGCCATTTTCCAAAGCACAAATGTCCTCTAAAATGTATCTATTGCCTTTTATTAGCAGATTTGCAGATAATGTAAGCAAAGAGGGACATTTGAGGGGCTTTTATCTTGTGACTAAGACTATACTTGTGTTTACAATGAGATTTACCACAGGTTGAAGCAGCGCAGTGTTTATATCCGCCGTTAACTCTTCAGCAGACGAGGGAAGAGGCAACACAGAGGGGGAACGGTCTCTTCGCCATGATGGAAACACCAAAACAGCGGGGAGGTCTGCTTTGTGATCAGACGCCCTACATAAACAAATCAAATACATCATATTCATTACAGAGACATATTCCTACGGTTTATCGTTTCTGTATGTTTTATACCACGTTTCACCATAAAGAAGAGTCCTGATTTGTACACTGTTGTATATTTTGATTTAATTGAACCATATCAGAAAATAAATCTATGTATATTCAAATCCAAAATGAGAAGTTGAGGAGTGAGTACACAACCTTGAAAGAGGAATGAGCAGTTACCGTTTTAGTGCCAGGCCATCCGTCAGCAGTCCTGTCAGCAGCTTTCCTCTCAGAGCTCTGGCTGTTTCAACAAACACAGATAGACCTGGAGATAAAGCAATGTACTATTTATTATCTACACAAAACGACAATATATTCAGATACTGTATGTGCCAAGAAATGTTCAATTGACATTTCTCATGGCTTTAAAGTGAAGTCGAGTTGTGAGGACAAAGATACAGTAAGCACTCAGTATCTATTCATATTATATTACCTGGATGTGAGTGTGTGTCAAATAATCCCAGGACCTTATCAACGGTGTCTCCCGGCAGGTCAGGATGGACGGCCCCACTCATGAATAAAGCAATATCAGCGTCATTCAATTCAAGAGGAGATATGACTCGGCTCCTATGAAAATACATAAAACATGATAAATAAATTGACAATACACACAGATTGTACCATATCATTCATAGCCAATAATAAACACAGGATGCAGCTTTATCGTAGTGCCATTAGTGGGTGTAAAATACTAAAGCAGCGGTCAAGAAGGTCATGGTCACACAGCAAATGTAAGTGCAGCTTTATGCAGTATTGTGGTGTGCAATGGTCAGTGTTTCTACATAAGTGGTTCGAGAATGAAAAATGCTGTCCTGTCCAATAAAGCCTATGGGCCAGAAAATTAAAAATTAAATTAAAATGTTGAACTGGCGAACTGAGTAGCTGGAATTGCTCAAGAAGTTATTTCGGAGTGAAAGGTGTCAAAATACAACGTGCAACCACAGTATGTCATCCAAATGATATGACAATAACTTGGCTAATTAGACATTACACTATGATGCTCTGTAGACATCCCTAATTCAAACTTAAACATGCATTATTTGGCCCAAAAAATGAACATTTTGTGCTTAATTGCTGCTGATAGCAAAGATACAAGAGATCTGGACGGCATGACAGCGCAATATAGAGAGCAATATGTCAAATCGCTCTGTCCACTGCAGGAAATGTAACTGAAAATGTATAGCCCCTTGATATTTACGAAAATCCCTTCAGAGCATCGCAAATCTAAAACATATTTTAGAAGAACAAGAACTTCCAAACAAATTCCAATAGCTCCCAATAGGATTGCCCACAGCAGTTCAACAGCAGTCATAAAAGAAACATACAGGCCAAGTTCATGTTTTAGTTGGGATGGACTTATTGGAATGGGCAGTTTGAATTAAGGAGATTATTTGGGTTTTATCATCAGGGCTTACAAAGACAGGAAGTTTACACGATTCGAGAACACTGTAGGGACGTTCTATTTAGTCGTTTTTCCTCAAATCTGTCTTACATAAAAGTGGGACTTACAGCAGGATAAAGCGGTACAGTGCTTGACTTGATAGCATGCCTTCGTAGCGCTGGGCGGGCTCTCGTGGTCGAAGTATCAAAATGGCAGGGAAGGCTGTGATTGGCTGAAATGGAATGGGGTCAGGTGTGCCAGACTGCCCAGCGCAAAGGTCGGTCCACTCTCCGCAATTCACCGCACACATCTGGACATCATCGATATCGGCGTCTGAAATTAAATGATATCAGTTCGTTTAGCGCTGGTGTTCATATTTGTTCATTATTTTTGATTCAATTGTACTTCTCAGAGTACTTACACCATACTTCCAATACTTCCAACATAGTAGCGTAACAGTATTCTTATTCGAGTAGAAGTTTTAGTTACGCCTTCCACTGTGAGTATTTCTTGAAATGACTAATGCTTTAAGTTGACATTATTAAATTATTTGAAAAAAGATTTTTGGCGCCCCTTCAGACTTATATTTTCAAATGTTTGTAGTCTATCCTATGGATATACCAACATTTGAGCATGATTTAATGTTTTGTTCTTCCAATAAAATCTCATTTAAATTATACATCAGATGTTACAATTGCTCTTCCTTGAGTAGTAGTTTTTCCAAATACTTTTTTTTTTTATTCTTACCACTACATTGTACTTCTACTTGAGAAATATATCATGTGTCTTGAGTACAATTTCTGTCTACTCTACCCAGCTCTGTAATTAAAGAACAATTACCTAATAGGCTTTCTGCTACTTCCACAAAAGGCTCAAGGAAAGCCATCGAAACAGCGTCCCCTAGTGGTGAAAAGACAAAAAACACACTATTTAATTTCTAGGCAGAGGAAACAGATGGATAACACTGTTTATCTGTTCTGTGGTGGTTTGTAGCTCACATTTGAGGTAGAACAGTGCCACCGTCAGACTACTTTGCGCAACTACACTGTGAAAATTCTGCGTATTGAGTTCTGTAAAAACGTCCATGTCAAGCTCCTGGCCTCGTTTTAAATAGACAGAGGCAGCAACTTCATCGTCCAGCTGGTCTGAAGGCAACAACATGAAACATAATTATTTCAAGAACCTTCCATTATAATATTCACATGAATTTTAAAGTATTTTAAATACCAAAAATGTTTTCATCCTCAAAATCCTCAATTTCTTCTTCTTCTTCTCTTTCAACAACATTTTCTGTGTCCTCATTTGTGAATAGGTCCAGCACCTCTTCAATGCTGTGTAAGGTCAAATACTCTAAGCTCTGGATGTATGAACCATAAGTTGATATATATTAAAATAACATTAATAAATAAAATTACATGGACAAGGCAATTAGAATCATTGCTTGGTTATTGTACAGTACCTTTCCGGGCAGTCTGTATGCAACATTGTATTGTTTAAGAGTCTGAACAGCAAGACTTCCCCTAAAACATATAATAAAAACATAGTAAAGACAATCACTCCCCACATATTGTATAGTCATTTCTAAACACTCATTAAGTCTATTGCAGATATTATTGTTGCATTTTGAGAGCGTAATATCTGTAATATACAGTGCCATTATTAATATCATCACTAGGTAAGGTAAGGTCACATATTAGACAGCCTCTGGTAATATTATGCTGTTACCTGTGTATGAGCACCATTTGGGCGAGTCCTCTGAGTTTCCATGCCAACCTGTGAGCAGTTTCCTTGTCCATATCTTTAGTTTCAGGATGTGAGAACAAAAAGACTTGAGGTACGTGCTTGTAGGGAAACTGGGGTGGCATTTTTGAGGGGTCTTCATGCGTCTCAGTCTAGAAAATTTAAAAATATATATAATATTGTATTTCAGGAAAACGGGAATAACTTTCTGCATTATTCACCAGCACAGGAGCATCCATGAGCTGCAGGAAAGAGTGAAGATTAAGAGTGGACAGCAGTTTTCTCATTCGGGTCAAAGGGCACCGGCCAGATTTGGTTGATGTTAAAGCCTTGTGGTCTCTACAGTGCAGCACCCACACTCGAGCGGAGGGAGATGAACTACTTATACTAACAAAGAAGAAAAACAAGATTATTTTCTAATTTCTGTAAAGTGGGAAGATGAAATGATGACTTACCCAAGGTGTTTTAGGACAGGGCCTCCGGTTATAAGAATAAATTGGTATTTTGATCCATACACAAATGCTGTCTCCATAATAGATCTGTGTTCTACAACAAGAAATATATAGATACAATTGAAAAACAGAAGAACAATTTAACTTCTCTGCTTTAATACTGTTTTGTATGTTCTATAAAATACATGCATCACTGTTACTGATATTTTCTATTTGCTTATACCTTGAGTACCCAGACTGCTGACGTAACCTAACGCAATATCTTTCATCCCTCTAACACTCTTCTCCATCGCCAACAGGTCAGCATCAGTGTGGACATATCTCACCTCGTCACGCAGAATTGCACTGGAACAACGAAAGCAACATAAGAAAATAAATATAGCTATATAGAAATAAATAATCCAATTTGTTTGTTTGAATAGCGTGTGTGCGATGCCTACAACAAGACTTCGGAGACAATGGCGTTGACATCAAAAACAGTGTCCAGATCAAAACTCAGAAACTCCTTACCATTCCTAAAAGAAACAATTGGTAACTTTTGAAAACATTCGCAACTAAATACATGATTACACATTATACCTGAATAGGAAGGCTGTTTGCAATATTTTGTCTTCCAAGCAATATTTGGAAACTATTTCTTTATTGCAGTTCACCTGAAAATATATATAGCAATGATCAAATTAAATTGAAAGGTAAATTGTGATATATTTTGGGTCAAATCCAGACTTACTTTACCAACCAGCACCCCATAGTCTTCAAGCACATCGGCCGCCTTCTCCAACTCCACCAGGAACAAGGATATGGATGGAGACCCTGCAGATTTGAAGACATATTCTTGTAATAAGACATATTGTTGTAATATAATATAGTAACTTCAGACTGTATCTTAGTAAAGTTCTTACCTCCACATTCAAAATACATAAACATCATCTTCCCGGAATAAAGTTTCTCATAGAAGTCTGCAGCAATGAATTCAATTAGATTTGAGTTGTTCATCTTTTCCATGCATCCGCCCGACTTGGTCCAGAGCAGGAGCGCAGCCACGTACAACCACGCTGACATTGAAGTTTATTATGGGGTGGGGTCCCTAAAAAGGATAACAAATGTTTACTAAATTCTGTAAATTAAACAGCAACATTTCTGTCTTTTTTCCCCTTTATACAAAAAGGTATATGCTTTAATATAATCAAACATTCTCTAACGCAATTGTTTTGCCTCATGCAAAAATGGATTTGTCCCAATGTCAGGTAATGTCAGGTCATTATTATTTTTATTTTTTATTAAGTCAGTTGTTTTCATATAAATTAACTTTGATGGTAATTCAGTATATTTTATAAAGTGGTATTGGAGCCCAGTCCTTGACAGATGGCTCAAGCTGTGGCCACCAATTGTTTGAGAAAGCCTTTTTTTCTGCTTACAAAAGTTCATTCCAATGGTATCCAGCCACGGTTTTAGGATCCAGATACATCGTTGCAAAGTCAAGTGGGATGTTAATGTTGAAAGAAAACTCACGGTTCTAAATCGGACAATCCCAAAACACATGAAACAATGATGACTACTTGGCAACCACAAATTCTGCCCTGCACTTTCATATGCTGTTCTAAAATACCGTGATGAAATTATAACATCCAAAGCAATGTGCATGCAAGCTTGAATACAAACTAGTAAATAACGATGTTGCCAGATGTTACTTACACGATAAACTTAAAAGAAGGCGAGATCATCATGTAGTTCAATGGTTAGAAAACATAGTTGGACTGATCTTGCAAGTGCAAGTTGTTATTTCAATATAGCATTGCCGTATTGGCATGGCGATCCGGTAATTAGCATAACGCTAAATTCGTTTTGAGTAATTTTCACAAAAACACTCAAATGACACAAACATGTTAAATTCTTCTCCTTTGCAGAAGGATGGTGATAAAGCTAGTCCGTGTGTGTAACAATTTCCTATTATATTTCAAAATAATGCTATTACAATTATAGTGACCTAAACAGTTAACGTGTCATTGTGTTCCCCAAAGTAAATTGCTACCATTTATCACATAAGCACACTTCCATGAGGTTATATAGAGGCTGAACTCATAGTTTAAGTTTTTTTTTCTGACATTTGAACGATTATTTTGAAGGAAAGGCTACTTATTTTCACTTGCATTTCTGCTAACTTACTACGTTTTCTGTAAATTGTTTTGAAGCCGTACATCCTGGTAAAATAATCCCACGTGAAAAATCTAACCAATCACAAAGAGGACTTTTTTAAACCAAGGACATCTCTGCAGCTGACATCATTTTAAACCAATAAGAGACTTGAAATGGCGAAGGCTGGGCAGAACATTAGGCCAATCAGATGAGAGGATGGCTAAATGGGCGTGAGGGTGTTTTTCACTTGGGAACTTTGGCTCGGAAACTGGGTGAAATCTCCGGCTCCGAAGACTAGACGATCTGTGTCAAAAACAAGCTTTGTGCAACCCAAAATGGCGGCTCAAGATGTTGCAGTTTCACCGTGACTTGAGAGCGAAGGGGGCGGGCCGTAAACTGCATCACAGCTGATCTGAAGCTTTTCCCCCCTCAAGTTGTTTTGTGCAGAGGAGCTTTGCAGGATTCACAGGGGGATCTCTTGTTGTTTTCTTTCTTCTTTTTTCCTTCAAAACAATTCCCCGTATCATAGCCACTTCTTAATCGGATTACAACACTAACGCACTTCCAATATGCCACTTCTTTTCAAAATATCCTGCTCTTATTTGTTTTTGTCTACGATGGATTTGGAAAGGCTCTGACCCAGCGTTTTGATTTTTTTTTTTTTTTTTGCTGTGCGTAATGCATTAAAACAGAGCGTCTGTGGAAATGTTTGCTGCGGGGGATGAAGTCAGTCCCTCGTTGTTGTTTACCTCACAAAAGGAGTCCCCTACTGGATCTGCAATCTCTCCAACACTAGAGCTCAGCCTGACAACCCTGCACACCGTCTTGTATTCATTCCTATTTATTTTCGTCTATCTACAGCTTTGGCTCATTTTGCACTATGGACACAAACGATTCAGCTACCAGAGTGTTTTCCTGTTCTTGTGTTTGCTGTGGGCAGCTCTTAGGACCACTCTTTTCTCCTTCTACTTCCAAAATATGGTGCAGGCCAATCAACTCCAGCCCCTGGCCTACTGGGTGTTGTACTGCTGCCCAGTCTGCCTACAATTTTTTACCCTTTGCCTGCTCAATCTATACTTCACACAGGTAGGAACACAGTGTGTGTGTGTGTGTGTGTGTGTGTGTGTGTGTGTGTGTGTGTGTGTGTGTGTGTGTGTGTGTGTGTGTGTGTGTGTGTGTGTGTGTGTGTGTGTGTGTGTGTGTGTGTGTGTGTGTGTGTGTGTGTGTGTGTGTGTGTGTGTGTGTGTGTGCGTGCGTGCGTGTGCGTGTGTGCGTGTGTGCGTGTGTGTGCGTGTGTGCGCGTGTGTGCGCGTGTGTGCGCGTGCGTGCGTGCGTGCGCGCGCGCGCGTGCGTGCGTGTGTGGTGTGTTGACTATGACCTGATTTCAGAAATACAACTGACTCTGCACTTCTATGGTTTTTACATTAATTACATTTCATACCACTTTTCTCATTATACACAATTTTGCTCCTGAAGGACTTGACTTTCCAATATGCTTTGCACCCCATTGTTCTCAGTTGCTGCAGCAGCCCCAGTGGATACACCATACAGCACAATTTCATCAATGCCTTGTAATTAACTTTGGCTCAATATCGTGTCTTTTCACATGGGGGTTGAAGGATGTAATCGTCTTCATTGATTTTGAATTACAGAGCCCCAAGTTTCATAAGCTGCAAGTGTATTACATACAGGAAGACACAATTGCAATTTGTGTGATCCATTACTGCCCTCTAAACTATTTTGTTCTTGATGTGGTTATTAATTACAAACTGGACTGATATAAAGGAAAACATAGCCTATTGTAAGAATATTTCTCATCTTGCTGTATAGGTGGACCCGGCCGCGCTTTAGGGCTTTCAATGGCCATTTTTTTTGATTGTCTGTGACACAAATGTGACAATCATCCGCATGTTTTCACTGATAAATAGTCCACTTGAATGGTTCTTAAACTGGTAGGCTTTCTCTGATGGTTTTCAAGTGTCAGCAAAAAAGTTCTATTATTCCTGGTTTGGGTCTGTCTGTCTGCCAGCCATGTTCACCATGTTTAATCCTATTAGTTTCATTAAGAACTTGCACATTTAGGGGTATTAGGTTCACTAATTAAAATGTTATTTGTTGTCTAATGTTTCACTTAAAGCTTGACAAGCACTGGTCTTCATTTACATCCCGGTAAAAGCAGTAGATAATCCACTCTATGCTGCTGTCTGAATATGGCTAATGTGGTTTAATGTTCCGTATACAGATTCTGGCTTCTGCTTTGTCCATTGCAGAGTAGCAGTTATGTCCAGGGGAGACATGATAAAAGCTTGAATTGCCGTCCCGGGACAGGAGGACAATAGTGGGGCAGGCTGGAGAGGGAGGGAGAGAAGGACAGACAGAGAAAGAGTGAGATTGAGGGGGGGGCATAGGGACACAGCTGGTCAGTCACAGTTGTTCAACACCTGCCAACTGCAAATGTCAAGGACTATTTTGTTTTCCCACATACAGTAGGAGCAAAAGTAGCACGTCTTTCAATGTTTCAACAAAAGAGGATGTTTGTCTTGTCCGAATGTTGGCCTAGTTTTGAAAAGGTAATGAAACCAATGTGTCACATGTCTGTCAGCTGACCAGCATCCTAGCAGTGAAATGGGAAGTAGGAGGGGGGAAAAACCTAGGTGCCAATTGCTGTGTCATTGGAGTCATTTATGCATTGAATTACGTGAGCAAGGCCAATAAATCATGTTGAACTTAAGGCTATTATGGTAAATATAATGCTTTATGGTGTGTAGTTGGATTTATGTATCTTTGAATGCAACCCAGGATTATGAAATATATGTTAAGCAAGGTACAAAACATGCACAGGGTACAAGTAGACAGATCAGAGCATGTTTTAGTAATGCCAAAGTCGGATGTCCTTATTAAACCTCCTTATTACCTTTTTAAAATACTGTGTCCAAGTATAAGAAATACTGCCTGTAAAGAAACTACAAGCTATCATTACTGTACTACCACAACATTCTACTGCATGTATTGTCTGTACTAGGAATGCCACGCTAATATCACGATTTAATGATTATTCATGATTACTGAGACCAAACAACACATTTCCGTGCTCTTAATATGTTTAACTATAACTGTTTTATTTAACTAACTTTACAAAACTGAACTCTCTTGAAGACAAGATAAATTTTAAGGTGACAATAACAGTCAGATTAAAAATGTAGGTCAATTTTCTGATCTAAGTTTTGAACAAAATGCTAAAATGGTCACAATTATTATTTTTGGTTCTAACGATTATATTGTGACCTGAATAATCACGATTATTGCTTAACATAATAATCTTGACATCCCTTGTCTGTACTGTCACAAAATATGACCGGGTTACTACCCACTTGTCCATTATGATACAGGAATAGTTTATACTGTATTTATACCGAAGTATAAGTCTCACCAGCCAAAATGCATAATAGAGAAGAAAAAAACATATATAAGTTGCACTGGAGTATGAAATGCGGTGTGTGGAAGTAATAAATAATATCACAAATAAGTAGCTCCGGAGTATAAGTATATAAGTATGAATATAAGTATAAGTTGTACCCCGGCCAAAAGTAGGGGAAAAAAAGTCTTATAGTCCGGAAAATATGGTAATAAGATATTCAAAAAAAGCTTCATAAATAATGTAGAAAAAAAAAAAAAAAAAAAAAACATGAAAGTAATTTTCATTAATTTACTCTTTCATTTTCAGAGCAGTTTAATTTAAATGCATTTGACTTCAATGCTTTCGCAACCTGACCCATTCAAATCAGTCTCGCCACACCAATGTGACTCTGGCCTGACACAGGAGATTTCTGTTGACTCAAAAACCTGTCCATGTGATTTCCTTCTGCTTTTGAACTATAACTTCCCCGAACACCCAATAACGCTTGTAAAACCATCAATAAACACTAATGTATAACTTGCGTATATGCAGTTTATGCACTTTTGTTGCTATGGTGAAATGACTCCATTGACTGGCAGTTGGATTTGTTCTACCTTATAGTCAAATCATAGTGCCAATTTTCTCACTGATCAAGTAAATTGCAAACGGATGCCATTTTTTGGGCGGCCTGTGCAAGCAACAGAATGTCCCGTCTCTATGGCGCCAACTGGCTGTTATACCTTTGCTATACCTCAGTAAACAAGCTCTCACAGTTCTTACTTCACTCAAAGGCTAATGCTCCTTTGTATAAAATGTGAATTATCTGAACTAATTCTTGAATCTAATTATAATTGCAGTGAGATTTCTTTTCTAGATTTTGGCCAATATGGACAATTTCTGTGTGGTTTTGAATATGTTTTACAGCTGTGTTTAAATGCAAAAACACCATTCCACAAAGAAAGCAAAGTGAATCTGGGGCAGCCTATTTTGCACTGGTTTAACTTGTGCTCAAGTTCATGTTTGTTTGGGGCCGTTGTTTGCTTAGTATGTCACATGTGAATCACTCAAAGTTGCTTGTCTGACTGTTATTTGTTCTATGACAATTTGAAGTGAAGGTTAGATTGTGAATGACCCTAGTTTTGTTCTGTTGAATGCATGTCATGACTCAGGAATCTCCACATGCGATGTTATGTTCACACTCCTCTCCCAGCACAACCCACCTGACCTGCTTTTGTTTGCCTCCTTTAAGGTTATGTTCAAAGCCAAAGCAAAGTACTCTCCCGAACTTAACAAGTACAAGTAAGTCTGGACTATTTCAATTTTAATGCCTTGTAACTTCGATTTAACAACTTCCTCTTCTGTCTCTAGGGTCCCTCTGCGTTTGTTCTTCCTGAGTCTAGGCATATTTTTCCTGGTGGTGAATATTACATGTGCGTTGTTAGTGCAAGGAGCTCTGGAGCGCTCTGATTCACCAAGGTAAGAACACTTCAGAAAAACAAATGAATACTAATTAAAACAGAAACTTGGTGATGATGAGCAAAAGTATAAAGGCATAAATATAGAACAGATTGAGAAGCAATTCGATAAATGAGCAAAGGCGAATGGCAGTTATAAGCATCTCTTTTACAAATGGGATGAGGCGTCAAAAAGCAAATGAAAAACACACGATTTAAAACATAATATGTTCAAAATTGCAATTCGATCCTTGTAGCAATTTGCTCAAAAACACACTTTTCCCCACCCACTACTCCTATTGGTCAGCCTCTGTCATGGTCTCAGTGAGTGGCATTTGGATTTAACCAATCACAGTGAAGTGTGGGCTCCTAAATGAAGCAGGTAGCTGTAGTTACACCTTTAAAGAAATACAAAAATATCACATGTGTATTACAAATAGCAGAAAAGAAAATCATGGGACGATATGCCAAAACCGTATAAACTGGGAACACATTCTAAATGAAACTGTATAGTTGTAGAATTGTATATTGCTACACGTACATATACTTTATGAATACATATACTTGTGTCTGCAGTGACGCTACAATCCGACATGCTGTTTTGGCGCGGGTCATTATCAACGACAGCTTGTTTGTCCTATGTGCCATCTCGCTCGCTGTCTGCATATTAAAAATTGCCAAGATGTCTTCGGCTAATGTTTACCTAGAATCCAAGGTAGGAATATGAACCCTTCCTGCAAATTCAATCCGGTCGTCTGTATTATTAACGTGTACTGACACATATGTCTTTTCCTCCAGGGGACGTCGGTGTGCCAAGCTTCTGCCATAGGAGCTGTGATCATTCTCCTTTACGTTTCCAGAGCGTGCTACAACCTGGTGGCGGTCTCTCTGTCACCGCAAGACAAGCCCAACCCTTTTAACTATGGCTGGTACAGTGTTTCTGATCAGGTGAATTACACAGAAATACATCGAGCTGTTTCTTTTGTGTGTTTTGGGGGAGGCAGTGCTTAGTGGGTCAAAGGGCTTTGTTTGGCTATAAAGATCCTCTGTGTGTGTGTTGACCCACATCATGACAGAAGATGGACCGATCCAAAGGGCTGATGCGCTCACCTCCATGCTGACCATAATCTGACATTAGAAATTATGGCGCTAATCTGTGGGCAGCTGTCAATGCACTGCCCCCCATGTTTGAATTAGACAATATATATGTAGCACTGAAAGGACAACAGTGCAAACAGTGGGTCATTATTGGCAAACAAGTGCACAATAAAAGTATAATCCACATTGCAAATTAAAGTTGTTAAACTTTTCAACTCAATGGAAATTATTGTTATTTCTTGGCCAGGAAATGTATCCAGCATTTGTTTCATTTGGAGTGTTATTATTGCTCAAAAATAACATGCATTCTCACTGTGAGCGGGCTCACCTCTCCACAGATCTAACCTGTAACTTTATCTGCTTGTGTCCATTAAGATAAATATGTTTAGATATGTTTAATGCTATACATTCAAGACAAAGCAATGCCATCTCCATGGTTACAAAGCTGTGAGGGACACTCCTACTAGGCTTGATACAATAATTCCTATATCGACTCATCGTTCCAAAAATATAACTGGAGCAATATTTTTGGGATTTGGTAATTGTATTGTGTATCATTTTCTTTTCAAATACATTTTTTCTATATTGTTAAAAGTTGAATAAGGAACTTTTATGACGGATTATTTTGATTTATTTGGCTTTGTATTTTTGCAGGTCATGTTTTTTTAATATATTGTACATTTAGAAAAGGGATTAATGGGATTCTGTGGCTTTAGGTTCATTGTTAAGTGTTATTTTATATTGTCATAGTTTGATAAAGCAATGTCTGTGACTCACTTCAAAATGTGTTATTGTGACAGGCCTAATCCAATAGAAAAGTTACATAGAGCACCTTTAACAAAGTTCCACCAAAACTAGAAAAACAATAATACACTATTAAGGCTGCATAATACATAAAAAAAAATCATGGTTATCACAAGAAATAAAATATTTTGCAATGACAATTCGATTTCACATCTGATAAAAATTAACAGTATTTTTTCCTCATGTCACCTAAAAGTGTTTGAAATATTGATATTGTTTATGTTTTAATTATGATCTCCTTGTTCCCAATTAAACTTGAATTAAGATTTTGACACGCTTTTTACTTGTCTCATATTGTACTCCCCAATACTTCTAGCTAGGGTTTTTGTCCTGGGAGTTATGTCACAATGACTTATTATTTCATATAAATTGTCTTTGTTGCAGGCCGACGTGCAGGAAATTACTGGTGAAGCGTACATCATATTTGGGATAATTCTTTTCTTCTGGGAGCTGCTGCCGACAAGCCTCGTGGTGGTTTTCTTCCGAGTCCAAAAACCCAACCAAAACTTGGTATTTTCATTTAATTATTTTTTTATGTTTTTGTCAATTTGTGCAAGACCCCTTTTAACAAATTAGATGGTACTAATGATAGGGGTTGTTTTGTGATTTTAAGTACTCCATTTTGTTACATAAGTAAATGTACAGATACAGGAGCAAATATTTACTCAAGTAAAGGTACGACATGAAAACATTTACTGAAGTAAAAGTACCTGTAGTAGTAAAAAGTATTTCAGACTTGGGGGTACGTTTTTTTTTTTTAAAGGATTTTGGCTGTTCGAGCTGTTTATATTTGTATATTTTAGTTAGCAAAAATTTGGGACGTTGACTCAAATTACAAAAGTGCTAAAATCAACAATTTCAGGTAAAGGTAAAGTACTTTTATTTTTTAGTCCTGTTAAAAAATGTTGTGAAGTAGAAGTAAAAAATGATCTTCTTTAAAAGTACACATACCTAACCTAACTGTACTCGAGTATAGTATGTTTACTTCTGTATTTGATTACTTTCCACTGCTGAATATGAACACAAAAACAAAACAAAAACATATTTTTCTTTTCACCGACGTAATATTTCAACTTGCTCTCTCAGGCTCCTGGAGGAATGATCAACAGCCACAGCTTCAGCTCTCGTGCCTACTTCTTCGACAATCCCCGACGCTACGACAGTGACGACGACCTGTCCCGTAGCGTCACCAGCCGGGCGGACCGCACCAGCCTCCTCTCCTCCACCCCACAGACGGGCGCCTCCACCTGGTACGGCTCCAGCCCACGCACCTGCAGCAGCGCCATCATGTCCGCGCAGCCCACCTCGTCCACCGCGCCCCTGCTTTTCGCCTACGGGAATATCCAAAGTCATCACCACCACCATAACTTTTACTCGACACCGCAAAATAACTATAGCAACCAGCACCAGGGCAACTACTACTCCACGCCGCAGAATTACAACTGTGGATCGCAGACGTACTACTGCACACCACAAAATTGAATCAAAGAAAGAAAGAAAGAAAGAAAGAAAGATGGTGGATGTAAAATATTGACTAAGTTGGTGAATGTCATGGCTTTAAATACTTGGATCAATCAAGGACCAGTGCCAACATGGCCAGCGGCAGCCATTTTGTGTCATCGGGGACCAAACCCTCAATATTACATCCTTCTCAGTCAATATATGTAAATGGAAACTTACATTATTGCATTGATCAAGCATAATATTATGGCCATCTAAATAAGTGTGGAAACGGGAGCAATTGGTTTGTGAGTGGTTTGACTGTTGAAAGGGAAAGTCATCTCATTTGAGCATTTCTTGGGAAACTGTTGATGGCTTCTGAGCACTGCAGTCTGAAAAACACCCCACATGCGCTGCAGTTTTGGGGATCATCAAACCCAGTCGTCTACCCGTCATAATAAGGGTCTTGTCATACTCTCTTAAAACCTTTCCTATTTCTCTTGTTATGAGCAAATAGTTTTAAATGCAAATGTGACGATGACAATATAATCTGTGTTATTCCCTGCGCCGGTCAGTGGTCATAATGTTTTGCTTGAGTGACTGAAATACACTTTAAAGGCAATTGTGGCTAAAGCTAGAGCTAAAATAGTCTGCTTGGCTACAGACTATGCCAAAACTGCAGTAGTCAAACAGATATTGCTAAATCTAATGGTTTTGTCTCTTGTAAATGGTTGCTGCACCATTTGACATTCTGTTTATGGACTTTGAAGTTTACTGATGGTGAATGTGTAGCAAAGCAACTGGTTTGACCAACAGCAGAACTGTGATCTGTCAATGTTGTAATTGTAATGTAGATTTGAAAGAAATCACATGAAAGGATGTCACATTTTTAATCAAAATTTAAAACATTTTGCACTTAGAAAACTTCCCAAATAGACTAAAAAATGTAGGACGTCATTTCCTAACATATTTATGTATTCTCCTGGCAATCCTCTATTTTATTATTGACTATTTATCCTTTGTGGAAAGAGAAATTAATGTGCCATGACTTTAGATTATATCCAATTCATTCCTTATGGAAATATTTTTGCACAAGATGTGTGTGTGTGTGCGTGTGCGCGTGTGCGTGTGCGTGCGCGTGCGTGTGCATGCGCGTGCGTGTCCGAGCTGATTTCTAATCCTAAACTGTTTGTCGGAATCTCATTGTTTAATTTTGTTTTTTTTATGATCTTGTAGGTCTTTCAATTCACTGACTGTGATGTGTAAGCAATACTTCACTCTGTTGGACAATAGCTCATGTAGTGTTTTATGTTTGACTGAGGGAATCAATGTCCTCCATAGTGGGCATGTATTAACTGACTAATATCAATTCCAATGTAAAATATTAACATTTCACTTTATAGTGGTCCAAACAGCTTAAAAATAAAGTTATGACTAATTTACAGGGCATGCTTCTGGACTCTCCTGCAACAACTCGTAGTGTTTTCTGTTCAGTGTGATGGCCTACATGTGTAAATGTTTGCTACAGGTGACTGTGGATATAATTCTATCATTTTGTTTGCTTGTGTTAACTGTGGCAAAATACTGAATGTAATGTGCAAAAGATCACCAATTATGTATGCAAAAATGCACTACCGTGTTAAATAAAGGCCTACTGCACTCTTTTTAAGGAAACCTGTTTGGTTTGACTGTATTTCAACGATAGTAGATGGCCTTTTGAACGTTGCTTCTTGCTGGTTTTGAGACTTTTCCACTGCTGTGCGCATCAGATCATGTGGCTCAATTTACCGCTTAAACTGTTTATTAGAAACATCCAAATGAAGTCAAAGCCACAGGCCGACCAGCTGCAGAACATCAAATTGTTTGAGTAATTTAGACATCCAGTTTAAAAAGGAACCAATGTTGTCAAAACATCAACATTCATACATGATTTAGAACTAATCTCAACAAAAGCAAGCACTTTTATTTCATTTCAGCATGTACAAAATATGTTCGTCACATACTTTTTAATTGAATACAAAATGTAAAATTGTATTCATATCTGTACCAGTACTAACAATCCAGTGCATGAAACGACTACTTTTTAGTTTCCATTTCCAGAAAGCTACATGTTTATTACTTAAAGCACCCGTAAGTTGTAGCCCACATTTTGGCCAATCCTGTACAATATCAAGGCCCAATCTTCAAAATATTAGGGTTGCATCTCACAATTGTAAAGCATACCGTACTACGTACGTACGTATTTAGGCACCAAAAAGTCCTAATTGAACAATTAACTCTGGAAAAGACATTCTGCCACCATATTATATACATTTATAAAAGTACCATACAACATCAGAGAATTTTGTTTTGTGAAGGAACTGATAGACACTCCCCCTGACCCAGTAAAAAATGGTCTGGACCCTTTATCAACCAAAACAGAACCTTTAGAATCATACCATCCCCGTCCCTCCTAGTTCATTCTGTTTCTTAAATTAACTACAAGAGCAAAAAGGTCAAAGTTCGTCATCATCATCACTGTCGTCGGTATTGTCCCAGGAAGTGATGCGCGGGGATTTGGGATGGAGGAGCTCGCACTTCTGTCAGGACTCGCCCTCGTTGATCACGTGACGATATCCCTGCGTTCTCATTGGCTCTGTCTGCCGGCAGATGACAGCAAGGAGGATGGTGACGAGGAGGAAGAGCAGGCAGCCGGAGATCGCCAGGCTGATGATCACTTCTGCGAATGTTTATATTGATAATATGGATCATTTTGTGGTGTGGGTAGTAAACTCGAGCAGGAAAATGTATGTTTCCTATCCAAATATCATATATGATTCAATCTCGAAGAATGTGAAAACAACACATTCTAAAAGTTTACCTTTGCTTGTTCCCTGTGATGGAAGCTGGCACTCCTGATCCCGATCATCTGAAATAGAGGGCTTTGTAAGTGCCTTGAAGTCTTCAAGGGGGCAGTAAAGACCGCAGCCAGGTAACTGCAGTTGGTAGAGCTCAGTGTTGTTGTGATAAAACATAGACACTGTATACGCGCTGTAAAAGAATAGACACATAGATGAATTTTTTATAGAAAGTTTATTTTTATTTTTTATAAATATTGAAATCCTTACCCTTTATCCTCCTTGTAGAGTTCAAATATGTGACAAGATGCATAAGGTGGCTGAATGCCATTGAAAACATTGAGGCTAGCCTGAAGAGCTGTGACAGTAGTGTCATGCTGTTGACAGAAAACATTTAAATCAACAACTGTGTGAGACAAATTACATTAAATATATTAGTGGCGTGTGGTCAGGGCAATCAAGGCTCTCTAACATGAGCTTTTAGAACCAGAGCAGACAGCAGCTTCTTTTATCGGCCTGCGCATGCGCTCTGAGGACCACACAGCCTCAAACCCATGGATCCATTTTCTATTATCCACTAAATATTAAAACACCCCAGGTTTGCTTGCCCATCCATAAAAGTCACCGCACGCCACTGAAATATATACATTTTTAGTGGTAGATTTGAAACTTACTGCCGATAGCATCATGAGCTTGAGTCTTGGTTTGGGATTTTCAGTAGCAATTGCACTAAGATTCTTCACAATCTCCCCTAACAGCATACCTGGAGCAGAAAAACAGGAATAACAGAAAAAAAAAAAAAAAAGACATTCAGGCGTGGCAAGGTAAACCCAGGTCACAGTAATCGTCATAAGATCACTCACCTCCTTGTAAGCGACTCTTCTCTGTTTGCTTGTAGAGTGCAAACATTGTCTGTAATTATTATTAATCATAATCATCATCATCTTCCATAGGCCATCGTTGTATAAAAATAGCCAAATGAACAATAATAAAAAAGGTGTGAAAAGCGGCGTTACCCGAAATGCAAAATCTTTCAGATATTTGAGCTTTTCCATGACATCAGGAGTGACCCAGTCTGGGGCATGCATGTCGTGTTGAGCCTAAAAACCCAAAATGCATATCAAAATGAATAAATAAATAGAAATAAGATACAGTACAAAAACAAAACATAAGCACAAAGTGTCATTGGGTTTAGGTATTTGAATATATAGCCGTTTGGTCAACTACTGTTCATATGTTCAACCATTTTCTCTTTTCTGAGTTAAACGTCTACATAGGACAATAGGATGGTTTTCAGTATGAACATTGAGGCTAGTGGCTGATCAATGCACACTTCACTGAACATGTGTCTTACCTCACAGAATAGTGTATCATAGACGCTCCAAACGGATTCGATGCTGGTCTTATTCAATCCTGTTTTATTTCTCACCAGCTCAATGACATCCTAAGTAAAAAACGGTCATCATCGCTGCGCAAGTACAACATTATAACATATGGAAGTATTAATCACATCATAATTTTACCTCATACAAAGCAGTGACATTTCGAAACTCTTCCGTCTGTTCCGTCTCAGTCATTAGCTGTGTGTAGCGAGGGCAGTCTCCCAGAGGAAAGGAAAGTAGCTATAAAGCACAACAGTGACAACACGTCAGAAACCTCAAAAAAAGGAACTGGTCAAAATGGTGACTTTTAATATACTGCTGCGAGTAACTCTTACTGACCCGCTCCTCAGTCATTGGGACCGTGTGCACAGGGATAGGCTGCCATATCAGGTTTGGGTGGAAGACTTGGGAACCATTTGGGGGGTACAGACCTGTATGTGTTATGATTGAAGATTATGAAGATTATTCATGTAATTTGGATATTTCTCAAAACAAACTTAAAGTAGACATATTATGCTTTCTTCACTTAATATAAAAACTACAACATAACTAGATTATCATTTTACAGTTTGTTGATTATAAACTGGAATATTAATCTAAAAGGGCTTAGTAATAAAAATGGATAAATAAGCCTTTATGGCTCTTTATGGTGGTATTTCACTGTAACAAGCAGCATTTAAATGCTTTTATTTTTAGAATCCTACAAGCATTACGCGGAGCAAGAATTTTTCCGAATAATCACAACAAAGAACAGGGATGTGGGTGGGGGAAAGGGGTAGCCTCAGTTACAGGACAATACAGGATTACTCAAAACATGCAGGAATCAGTCAAAATACAACTTGATGAGGAAACACTGTTGTAAAAAAGGTTAAAAGCTCAATACAGTTAATTTGTATAATATGTCCCCTTTAAAATAAAAATGGTGAGCATAAGAGTTGAACCCTAAACGCAAAACTGTGCATCACGAGCTGCAATCACACCTGAAAATCTCTTTTTGTGAGATCAATAAAGTTTTATCTTCTTAAAAATAAATAGTAATTGCAGAAAATAGTGGCTTACTGACCTGCAAGATTGGACTCAGCACTCATCAATGTCCGGTCATAGTCTGTACTGCGCACAGATATCTGTAAGGACACGACCCGCTAAAGTCAATGGGAAAATCCTGGGAGTACTTTGTAACACAGAAGTGACATTAAAGCCTCCGGTGCCAATTGTTGATATCAATAAACATGCCCAGGGCTATTGAGGACAGACGGCATTACCTCATGGCGGTCATAAGATTCCTTGAGGAATCCGGTGTATCGCTTTCGAAGGAATTGTCCGAGATTGTAGTGTTGTTGCATCCCGATCTATGAACCAAGAAAACCATTTGGAACCATGTAGTCAGCAATGCAATTCAAAATGCTCGAAACACAGGAAACGTCAAAGGATATTCAGCTAATGCTTAAAAAAAAAGAAGAAAAAAAGTAAAATACAATGATACTACATTTTGTGGACTAAAACGTAAAAGCTTTATTTGACCAAATCTTGCCAAAAAACAAAACTGAGATAAAAATAGCTACTTAAATGCTAGTTACTTCCAGGATTAAGAGTATTGTGCATTAAGGCAAGGCAAGTTAAGTTTATTTGTAGAGCACATTTCATACACAAGGCAATTCAAAGTGCTTCACACAGCAGGAAAAATGCAAAGAAATTACAGAAACAGAAATACAATAAAATTAACTAAATAAAAAATAAAAAAGACCTAGCCACAAAGGGTAACGTGTTTTCGGAGTCCAACTCCTTTTTAAATCCCTTTTAAATCAGTCCAACTGATTAAAAAGATCCCTTTACCTGTGAAAGCTGGCCAAAGCCTTGAGGCCAGGCATCCTCTTGGTACGGGTCTGTGGGGTAAGCGTGGACGGGTGATCGGTCTCCATGACGAAAGAGCTACAAGATAAAGAGAGTAGACAGTTACAAACAAAAGTTCACAGTAAAACTTTGTCAGTCATTCAATTTATGGTAAAAAGAAGGACGTTGATTTTTTTTTTTCCTTCTTCAAATTATAAAACACATTTAAGTGCAATATGCGGTTAGACTACCAACCAAAACTATACTTGTGATTTCAGAATTCAAACTAGAAGATGTCAAACTATTCCCTGAGCTAAGACCAATCATAAAATAATACAATTGACAACAAAAAGCAATGATGTTGTTGCAGAGTCAAGGTGTGAAGTAAAAACATCAGCAACTTATTGTGTCTACTTTTTTTTTTTTTTTTAACATATTGCGCCTATAATTCGCTGATAAGAAGTCTGTCAAAAGGTAACCTGAAGCCACAACAGCTGAGGTATGGCATCATTCATGACACATGTAGTGATGCATGGAAAATTGCAGGTTTTTGTGGGTTTCGTATGCATGAGAAGGCAAGGAAAATATAGTTTGGTGTGAATGAGCATCCCATCCCTTTAACAGAATCCTAATCCTATCCACAGCATTATTAAAGATGATTATTAAGTTAACCAGCTTCACCATTGAAGTTTTGTAGGTATGGAAGCAGGCTAGACTACCTACAAATGGAAGTTGGGTGTTGAATTTTCCAAATCAAACAGTGCGTCAGTAGCACCCATATCTCGTTGACTTAACACACAGACACACTAGACTCGTTCTGCGTCCAGTCCAATTTTCACATGCCTGACAGATGAATAATAAATAAATAAACTGGCCTTGCCTTAATGAGTCAAAGTGACAAAAATATATATAAAAGAGTCTTAGAAATAATCTTTAGATATATTTTTGTCTTCAAATGGTTGATCTGCATAAATAACTACAAGTTCAAGAGGGGTTGTTGACGCTTGAAGATATTTGGAACGCACTTGTTAAAACAGGCTATTACCTAAAATGAACATCTACCAGTCCAAACAGTGCATCTGAGGAGAGCTTGAAAAATAATATAGAGTAAGAACTTTGCAACACAATAGGACAAGAAATATTCTGCATTCACCAAAAAAAAATGCATTATTAAAAATTAAAACCAGCCATTTGCTAGTTTTCGATTTGGAGGCTTTTCTTGAGTTAGTCGAGCTGTAGTGTGACAGTCTGTCAAACTAGCAAGGAAGTCAAGTGTTTTTTACTTATCAGATTGGAATTTTGTCACATAAATAAGATTTTCCTACTAAAAAAAAATCACGTGTTCTTTACGACAGCTTAAAAAAATGGACAAAGACAAGTAACTAAACTGTTTAGGCAGATATAAGTCAACGTTAAATCACTTTATTAACCTTATCCTAAAACACAAATCAACCAAAAACTAGAGTAAACTACAAAGTTAACTTTCAGCTCTATTTTGAAGTACTTGAAGAGTATTGCTGACTGTCAAAATCTTCTAGCGTTAATGACAGACATGACAGACTGGGTGAACAAACGACTCTCTCATCGCGTGATCATCTTAGCACAACTAAATATACATTCACATCCAAAACTACTCACCACAGTGACATAAATCCTCTCTCTTTCACTGACTACTGTCCCGCAGACATAGCTAAAGAGCAGGAAGATACTGAGAGCGCCCGGGATCATGTTTGCAGAGTATGCGCCAGCAAGGATAGCTAGCCCGCAGCTGCTAACCCTCAGGAAGCTGCGGCCGCAATCAACAGTGGCGCAGCGTCAGGAGCGTCATGACGTCAACGGAAGTGAACGTGATTGGTCAGTTACTTACTTTGTTCCGCATCTTAAGCCGTGACGTGGTGTGTCCAATATACTAGATCCATGGATGTGTCCACGAGATGTCAGTATAGTTCCACAAATTTGCATTAAAAATACTCAGCAGTCTCTTCAACTTAACTGTAAGAATGTAGCAGACTGAATGGAGACATATTAAACTGACTTTAACCACGTTTTAATGCTGTTCTCTTAGCATTCGTTTATTCAAAGTTGTATTTAGATTGATGCATGCATATTTGAGTTATCCTGTATAGTTATGCATCTGAGGCTTAAATGCTCAGAAATTTTTCAACTACCCCCTACCTCCTATCTCCGCCCATCTCCACATACAAAGTTGCATTTAACCACGAAATTTAGACTCCGGGTACATACATTGAGTCTGATAATGTAGTCATTTTTCATAGAAAATCCATTGCTTGATGGGGGAAAATGGAACTATGAAAAGACGATACTTATCAATTCTGACATTTTTAACATGAATTCAATGGTCCTATTTAAATTACTAAACTGTTAAATCAATTTTGTGGTTTACAATGAAAAAAATGTAAAATAATGGTTCAAGTTTATTACTAAGTACAAGAAAAAAGCATGATGCAAAAGTATGTTTCTTATTTAAAGAAATTTGGCAACAGCCATCTTGAAGAAATTTATTGTGGAGGGGATTCAAAAATATGTTTAATAGATTTTCCAAACACATTTAAAATTTGTACTGACATAATGCCTTTCTGATACAATAACAGTGCATCTGTGTAATTCCCCAGTGATCCAGGTAGGGTCCATTGACAGAATTAAACCAAATGCTACCACATCCAGTCCATATGTAGGACACACGACTGCAACAATTGCCAGCCCATATCTCATTTCAAGAACATTATATTCTGCCAGTACAGTGTTATTATGGGTTTATCAAACACAGGCAAATACAGAGTGTTGTGGAACAGTTTTGCCCTCTAGCACTTACTGCACAAGACTATTCTAAATGCCTCTATAATTTAATCTTCCTCTATTGAAACAAGATGGTGGTCCTTCATATAGCTGGTGATATAAAGTCACTAGAGGTAAAATCTTGATATAAACCGCTACAGGCTTTGAATAGCTTGTTATGCTTTGTCTTTTGCCACTGTAATCTCATCACCATAGTAGCAATTGTTCAGTTAATTGGATTTCCATGACCTTTGACCTTTCTACACAAGCAGGAACAGACACTTAGGCTATGAGCAGTGATTCCAAGTACAGGAAACCAAGTCTAAGTCTCATTTTTACTTGAAAGGGTTTTAGGCCTCTCGTGCTTTTCCATTGTACACCAAATAAGGCCAGTGTGTTTGTGGGGCCCAGACACTGATTTATTCTTCCCCTTCGGCTGACGCTCACCACATCTCGTATAAATTGACAGCAGTGTTAAATGATCAGCTTTTAAATGTTTTCCACAGGCTTTACAGGCTTCAAATGCGTCTTGACAGTGGAATCAGGGATGGCGGACATGCGGGAGTGGAGGTATGAACCGTAAAACAAGACTAGTTCCTGATTCCATTGTAAATCATCAGGTGCATCTGAAGAGGCATTAAAAGTAACTTACGGTAATATCAACAATGTATCAGGTTCTTTATAATGGGTAGCCTAAACAAATATTTGCTGTGGTTGTAGCTTAGTGGGTGGCAGTAGCTCAGTTGGAAGGCTAATGCTTGTCCTCTGATTCCCGTTACGACATAAACATCCTTGGTTGAGCGGTCAGATGAAGGTGTGATTCCAACTTCCACAGGTGAATACTACCATGGTGCTCTTGGGCAAGACATTTAACCAAGCTTGTATCAACGTGTGTGAGTGGTTTCTAAGTGCCTTAAAGTTAGAAACGCACAAATACAGAATAAATGTGAGCATATTGTCATTCGCCGTTACTGTGGTGAGTACTAACTAGTAGCAGTAGTGTGCCTGTAGTAGCAACATAGTAACATAATAAAATGTTTACAGTATTCTGTGGTACATAGAAGAAATTAAAGTAGCCTACACTACAGTTAGGTGTACAATAGGAATACAAGAATGGGCACTGACATAGATGAAAATAGAAACACTATAGTCACTGTAGAAGCACCTCTTGAATAACATTTGAATAATGATTTGGCATTGGGTTTACACTCTCGCAATACATTAAGTCTCGGCACAAGGAGGACTGTTGATTTCCAAGTCCCTGGTCTGAACTTGACTGCTATTTGGATGCAGTTGTACAGCAGTAATGTTTGCTTAGTAGTAAAAACAGCAGTAGCAATGTTGGCTCAGTAGTAGTAGCAGTAATAGTAGTAGTAGAAGTATTTCGTAATTGCTAAATAACTGCCAGAAACCTGCATCCAATCTTCTCTAGTTCTTATCGGTATCATGTCACGCTGTGTTGTGTGTGTCAAGCAGTGCAACTTCATAAGCTCCTTTATCAGCCCCCCCCCCCCCCTCACCCCCCTCCCCCCTGCAGTCTCTATTCATTTCCCCCATACTTTCACACACACTGCACACTTCCAAACTTCTCATGCACGCGTATACAGCGACCAATCATTCCACTGAATTAAGTTCTCATCTGCAGTATATCCAGAGTTAAACAGGCTGCGCAGCACAGGTGTATTATGAAGCCATGGCCTATACTAAACCAAGCATGCAGTTATTGTTGGGCTATTATTAGAAGGCAGCAGGCTACAGCGATAGGCCTATTATTCCTAGACACCCTTTGGATTAATGAAAGACAGGGATTAATGTGCCTATTTTCATCCATGCTGTCTGCCTATGCACAACCTAACGCGTGTCTGTTGCCACTCATTCCAACTCAATAATTCATATCAATTTAACCCCCAGGAAGAAAATAAAAGTGGAGATACATTTGCATTGGTGTGATAGAAAGAAAGGCTGTTACATGGGTTCAAAACGCATGGTTGAATTTGTTATGGTAAGGTGATATTTATAGTGATAACCGTGCATATGAAGATGGACAGGGTGTCAGACAAGGAATGCGAGGTATGTTATGTTTCCTCTATTGCTCCCTGGAGTGAGGCTGGAATGAACCGTGTAACTCAAATAAAATATATTTTTAAGAATTGCAGAAGAGGGCATCACACAATCTTCCTCTTGGACTGAAGTCAAAATCATACTTTATTTCATTATGTTGCAACATGGGCACCACCAGAGTCACCACATGTCTCAAACTAATCCTTTTGCTTCACTTTATGCTTTATACGCTTCTCAATTCTCAATACACTTATCATAAAAAAAAGTCTAGAGCTCAAGATCTGGAGATGGGTCACCGGGCGCTGCACTTCAGGCACTGCTCCTGACAGGTTGCCACAGCAACCCTGTAGGATTGGTCAAATACAGTGGCTGGACGAAATAAAGTTTGTTACTTAATTGAATGTTGAGATCTAGGGCCACAAAATGAAAAGTATCACATAAAAAAATCTACTTAAAAGTGTTTAAGTAACTGATTTACTTTTAGAGTAAAAAAAATGATTTCAAATGTTCAGAACCAATGTAGTGATCTTGCGTGCTGATTTTTGGAGGAAGGAAGCAACTGAATTGATAACATCATTTATGTTTTGCTAGTAATGTTTATGATATATTCTTGTCAAAACTGACAAAATCCATAGGCAGCCATGTCACGATGGCCTTTTCGGGTGGTCTCAAACCCCAAGTACTTTACTTTTCAGTTCAGTTTAAAAAATGCAGTAGAAAGTACTAATACCTGGACGTTTTAATCTTGTATAGTTCAGTAAGTTCAGTAAAACTTTTTATAAGGTCAAACATATATGACCAACGTTTTATGCTTTGGGTTGTTTTAAATTAGCCTATATCTGTACTCAGAATTTTTTCATATGACTGTATGCAAAATGTTTGTAGACATAGCACAGGCAATAACATCATTATTACAGATGCAGGGCAGAAATCGGCTGAACTTTCCTCTGCAGAAGAAACATATGTATAGCTTTTATATTATTATTTCAAATCTCTTTCAATGGAATGCGGTGGAGCAGATGTTATCACCTCTCACCACCATCTGAATGTAATTTCAAGCGGATTCATAAAACTCCATACTCGCATCCCTGGGAGATTTAGGTTCTCCATTTAAAAACGATAACATTTCGTGGCTGTACCAGGCCAAGCGCGCATCTGAACCCCGCTGTGGCCGCCTCCCACTTCCAATCACACCGTGTTCTCACTCCGCACACTTAGGAACGCGTACACTGGACTTTTGGAGAGACCTTCAGTTTGCATCTGGAACTATACATTGCACGTTCTGACCCGAGCGCACACTTTGGCATAGTCTCTGATGGGACAGAAACGGCTTGAGACATTTTGACGGAGAGACGCGTGACTTGGGGAGACGCGTGACTTGGGGAGACATGTCGGCCGCTCAAGGGCTCCTCAACAGCGTCTTCTCGTGCTCTTCACCTGCGTCCAAAGCCATCGCCAAGCGGAGACTCCGACAAACGCGGAGTTTAGACCCGGCTATTATCCGTCACTGCGGCGCGGACGGGCAGAGCGCGGTCCCGACTCTGGATGCAGGTGCGCCGCTGTCGAAACCACCTTTACGCACCAAGACGCACAAGGAACCGATCGCTCCATCGCTCTCCACGCCGTCCCTGCCTTTGGATATTTCGCCCTCGTCCAACTTCCACTTCGATTACGACCCGGTGAAGCGTGCCAAGCGGAATACGGCGGGGGATTTGCCGTATCTGGTGCGGGGGCCCGGGGTGGCGTCCCCTGCCAGCACCGGTGCGCTCTTTTCTCCGCGGAGGTGGCTGCAGAAGAAGGCGCCGCCGTCGTGCTCTCACGCGTTTGTGGTGTGGAAGTCAGAGGTAAAGTTTGAGCAGGAGTTTTTCCCCCAGCTTGTTGATGCTTTAAAAGATGTTCTGACGTAGGTATATTGAGCATGGAGCAATTTCTTATAGATGCGGTCTTTGGCATTGCTGCTCATTGTTCTGTGTTTTAAAGGGATGTGAGTGAAGACGTAATCAGGTGATGAAATGGGCTTGATAGGCTGTTGGATTTCTTGTAAAATCCTCATGGCACAATTCTGGCCTACGTTCTGATGTCTTATGGTCTTGTATTGAGATTTAACGCACGCACAAAGACAAAGTATTTGCTTCAAACAATTTTTTTTGGACAATTTTGGTTGCATACATTTAAGTTTTAAGTTAGCACTGACCAAGCTTGCAATTTTTGAAGTTTGAAGCAATAACACTGTAAATTTATGGTGGAAACATACATGTTCAAGAAGAGATTAGAAAAATAAAAGCGTAAATTAAAAAAAAAATGTATAAAATTGTTATTGCCCCTTTATTTTCTGAGTATTCTTACCCAGAGCCAAAAGTCTACCAACACAAGTATACGAACGAGTAGGCTATACTTCTTAGGACAAACATTGGCCAACTTTTATTATAAACGTACACTTTGAAGTATATTTAAAGTGTAGTTTAAAAATATACTTTAAAGTAACACATCTGCACATACTACCTTTTGGGGTGCTATTCTCTGGTCTGGTTTGCTTGCAGTTGAGTTCCTGATGTGTGCTTGGATGTTGAATAGCCCAGAGGATTCATAGCTGGCTAGTCTCCAGTATCAAATGCTTTTGTTCTTGTGTTGACAACCGCTTCAAGCCTGTGTCTTGCTCCAAGGCTCATAGGCATTTTCTTATAGTCACCGCTGCGTGGTTTGGTTTTGAGTTTCTATAAATTTCTCCTGGGAATATGTACCTATTTCATTTGTAATCCTTGTCTTTTGTCTTCAAATTAAGCGAGTCCTTGAAATCCCTTACCAAAATATACTCGGTCGACTTATTTTTAGCATTGGGGGTTCTTTATAGGCTGCATAGTTGGCGCAAGTCCAGGAGCACTGATGGAAAGGTATGATAATTTTTCTTTTGTAGATTTAACCAGGCCTATATGCCATTGGCTTTCCCAATGCTGTTAGAATTACTATAATGTGTTTATGAGGGTCTTAGGGACACATGGCTTCAGAATTGGTTCTCATGACTTTGAACGGTCAAGAGGTCAAACGCATGCACTCCCCCATCATTTCCGAGTGCAAAGAACATCTCCTCTATCCATTCTGCTTTCCGGTTTTGCTCACGTCCCAACTTTTTTGTGCAACTCGTCCAAACCTTTCCCACAATTATTAAACAACATTATCCAACACAACATGAGGCCACGGAGTCATTACCCAAATCTAGACCGTGAAGTTATTGCACCTTGGAGTATTTTTTTGTTTTTTCTGTGTGTGTATGGCTGAGGAATGTTATTAGTCCACTGGGATGTTTTACAATTTGCTGGCTGTGATGTGTATTCTTGAAATTAGTTGTTAAATGTATGCCTAACTGCCAAGAATGTAGTGTACGTGTTAACTTTGCACAGAATTCATGGGGCTTGTTGCATAATTGCGTTTGTGGTGATGAAATTGTTTGAATAATGATCTGTACGCTATGTAATCTGTGTAAATTTCTCAGATGCAATTATAGTCCACGTTGCTCTTTGAACTGCAGTGGAATCATGGTATTTTAGTCTATGCTAAGGCCCATTTCCACAAAAGCGTATGTGTTGTTTAGGTTCATTTATGTGGGGTCTGCTATATGTTATGCAAAAATTATGAAAAATACAATCGGGCTATTTTTAACACTCACATGCTTTGAAAGACGGGGAAACATACGTCTATCCTTCTGTAAAACAGCTTTCACACACAAACCAAGATGCCAATATGTTGTTCCATAGCACAAAAAGCTTTAATGCCGCACTGTGGAACATTCCAAGGCAAATAACATGGAGAAACGCACCTCTAATCAGAATTACACCGACTGAACCAAACTTGAACTTGGAAATTCACATTGTTAGCCCAGTTGGCAATCATTGACTGCAGCTGACCATTAAAATCACTGCAATTTCAAGCTATTTCTGACATTGTTTAATTAGTAGGCTGGGTAAACCTTATGTCAACACATCACATGCCTCTTTTTATTGTTTTATTTAAGGAGGTCAGAGAGAGAGAGTGAGACGGAGAGAGAACAAATGTACACATGTAAATCACGCTCAAACCCACAATTGACATTTATTTGATGTGCCTGTTTAAAAGCTTTACTTAAATGAACAGAAAGCAAGGTGAAGGAAAGACCGATGCCAGAGTAGCCTGTGTGCAAAGCTGTGGTTATGAAGTGATTGACAGTTTATTATAGAGACAATAAAAGAAAAATGAAATGGGGAAATAGTGTTTGGTTAATGGAATGGAAGCAGTATACTGTATTATAAACAGTGAAAGCAGGTCTTAGACTATGTGCGATCATTCTGTGAGGAGTTTGCATGTTCTCAATGCGTCTGGTACGGGTTCTATCTCAGCGCATGGTTCGCTCTCATCATTTGTGAAACGTGCACACCCTCCTGCCAGGTACTCTCCTGACTGAACACCCATTGCTCGGAATTGAAGGATTAAATATCTCTAAAAAAAAAGTCGTCGGACCCATTAATAGTTCTAGTGACTGAGCTCAAGTAAGAGTAATGTTACCTGAAAATAATATTACTCGAGAAGTTCAAAGTCGAAGTTCAAGAAATGACTCAGTTAACTAGTAAAACAGTATTTGGGTTAACTACTCAAGAAAGAGTAAGTGTAATAGTAAGTGTCTGGGTAAAACATCTGATTTAAGCACAAAATTGAAAAAAACAAAACAAAACCACAAAATTATACCTAAACCCAAACCGTTTACTCAAGTTAAATATTGAACAACACATTACTCAAGTAAAGTAAAAGTACCGGTAGTCCAAAAGTACTCTGGAAAGTACAAGTTATTAAAATTTCTCAATGCAACTGCCCACTTCTGTAGCAGTCTCATGTTGAAGTAATTGTATAGTTGTAATATCTTGCATTGCAGTTATTTTTTAGTTACAGATTTAATACAAGTAGCAAATTTGCAGCTGTAGTAAAAAATACAAAAAAAAAGTCAAATCATATGTCGGTGTTTAGATTTTTTAACGTCATTTTTCAAATCAACCATTTTTACACCACATAATAGCTGCAAAGGCATACTGAATAATGTTGTTTGGATAAGTGGGTTATTTGTGGATCAAAACTGGCAACCCTTGGATTTGTGACTTACTAAATCTTGTTAGCTTTCAGAAACGTTTCAAACTCCCTGTGTCATATTTATTTAATCAGAAATTACACTTTTGGCCAGAGTTTTGGTATTTGAAGACGTGTTTGTGCAAAATGAACAATCCAAGCTGCTGTGTTTACACTGGTTGCTGCCAAATAGCCTGCAGTTTTGTTTATGACAATTGTTTCTAGAAACGTTTACTTAAAGACCTTGTGAGAATCTTACCAACGAAACAGTAATGGACTTTCATTTAAATTATATGATTTGGTGTTCAGCTAAATCCTGTGTTTTTATTGTCACAGTTTGATCAAAATGTTCTCAAAACCACATTTTTAGGTCATAACAGTCATAACTGATGAAGATCTATCATAAATTACACAAAAGCCATTGCAGTGTTGTATTAATTAAAGTTAACCCTAAATAGGGCAGTATATATTAACTTTATATAACTCTATATTCCATATTTGACCTGTTGTGTTGAAACTTGGCAGTCAACATGTAAAACATATGTACGGCCAATATTTATTTTGTTTATTTGTTTAACTGAAAGTATTAAAAAATCCTGATATTGCTTTCTTATTGACTTAAATATGCTCTAAGTTGTAATGTATAAATCAAAGTGCAACATTTTACCTGTAAACGTTCAAAGAGTAAAAATAAAATAAAAAATAGTTTCACTATATAAAACTAAAAGGAACAAATAAAATTTGAAAATAAATTGAAAAGGAGTTAAATTATGGAGTAATCTTGACAAATAAATCAAATAATCAAGAACAACAATGGCATTCAACCTATCATAATATGTAAGTTTAAAAAATAAAGTAGGTTGTTGCCTTTAAAAGGGACAGTATCTGTATTACTGTATTTCATTTAAATGTAAGTGTTTGTGTAATGTTTTAAACACTCGGTGTGAAGTTCAAGATGAAAAGAGGCAGGAAACATAAGATTGCTCATCTTCCTGCTCATCATTTTTGTATGGTAAATATAGGTTTGCATTATGTATTATGATTGTGACTGCGTAAAGATTACTTTACCTTATATGTTATGAGAAATTGTATTGTTTTTGCTCTCCTCCCTGTTTCACACTCCACTGCCCTGTCCAAAAAAGTTTACGGCTAAAAAAAATACAAAACAAAAACATTCCCGGGATTGTTATACAGGTTTGATTGGTTAAAATAGGGATTTGGTAATAATTCAACTAAGTAAAGGGATTCCAGACCGACTCCTCTAAGAGAATTGACATAGCTGGCACACAATGACACAGTAAATAACTACATTTATGCTTTGCAAACAGCCATACTTTTTCAGTATTTCTTTATCACTGGTGCTGCTACTATTACTATGTTGATCCTTGTCAACGTAAAACATGTGTATGTTTGCTCAGATTTCCACATGCTTGTTTTATTTGCCTGAAAAAGCATGAACTTCTGAACTCTGGTGAATTTCATTTAGCTTTACCTCCCCTGTTTCCTCCCTTCGTTCCCTAAAGGAGGAATTAGACCTTGAGGTTTCGACATCTTTGGAATTTGGATCAGAATACAGTAATGGCAATATCTCCTAACACCAAGCAATTTACAATACATCAACTTTGCTGGACCAGAGCTTGTTCAAAAAGTACATTTTCTTGGCGCTTTGCAGTGATTTACTGTAGATTCCTTAGTCAGCAAAATAGTGAATGTGTGCCATGTTTTTTATGAGAGATGATATGAAACTACAGTATGTTCTCCTACACTTCACTGTTATAAGCTGAAATACTTGCATGCATAGATCATTGCGTGTCTGCTGCAGAGTGGACATCCAGAGCACATTTGCACCCGGGGGACTCGCTCTCTCTGGTTCTGCATAAGCTAGTTAAGGGCCTTATTCAATTGAATGGGAAGGTGCAAGGACCGGACATTTTGTACCAACAGATTTATTTGGGTTCAAGAGCCTGGGTAAGTACATTGTGAATGTATTTGGTGCGTCATTCTCATTAGCTATTGTCAAGGCTGTGTTAAGGAAGAAATGTGGTTCATACAATATATTTATTCTAAAGGTGATGCATTGATATATTTTATATTTTTTTATAATTCTGGTTAAATGAAGGTAAGAAAAAAAATATACAATAAACTGCATTCCAGTCATCCATGCATTTCGGAACTCAGCCCCCGGAGTGACGGTTTCTCAGAGTTTCTGTCTTCAAGTCGTCGAGTTGGAAAAACAATTACCGGTACCTGTATACTACAGTAACGACTCAGTCAAATAATAAGAACAAGGAAAGTGTTCAAACAAGCTAAAATACCAGTCCATGGCTATTACATTTGCTTTTGTTTACTGTAGCTCCATGTAGACGTTAGCAGCATTATTAGCGCGATAAGGCTCAGTGAATGCACAGGAGCAGGTTCACACACAGTGGGTCGATAGGGAGCAAACAAACGTACAATAACTCGAGTGCTACCACTAATGAAGCTGTCAGTAGTTCATCTCCCACCAAATGCTGGGCTCTGAGGGTGTTCCAGTGAAAATGCACAAGTTTGGACTTTGAAGATCCGAGCTCCGAGGACAACTGGAACGTACCATAAGTGCTGCCATTTCATGTGGGATCAATACGTGTATTAATGAACCAAATTCAATAATATCAGACACTTTTTAAAAAGTAGTATCAGGATCAGGTTCTCAATAGAAACTCTGAAGGACTGTTATTGTTCTGTGGTGTAGCAGTCATGTTCATGTATCCTTTTCCACTTCTTTGGGTCGTGGGTAGAAGAGCCACTTGTTTGCACAGGGCCCAGTAAAAGGAGGGTCCCTCAAAAAGTATGTGTGTGCTATAACCCTAACCCCAATAATTTCCCTGCAATCATCAAACTTAGAGCTTTGATCAAAGTGTAATGTCCTTGAAACCAGAAGTAGTTTTAAAACCACTGTAAACATTATTTGGACTTTGGGCTAATCATATTCATGCAGCTGCAGCCATATTGGAATCCCCGACCAGCTCTTTCTGTCAGGCTGATGAAGATAGCATCTCTACAAGGTAATACAAACATATTAGCTATTATTTTGACGTGATTAAACTCCAATGAAAACCACATTAAAACGATATCCCATTTCTGAAAAGAGTACCTCAGCCTGAATCCTGTGTCTTTAACAACCCTTTGATGTTTCAGCCGCTTTCCTGTACCATTGCATTATCATAATGCAATATGGCTAACGCTAATTGCACCAAAAGCATGATGTAGGGTTCAAAGCCTGTTCAACATTTGGAACCAGTCAATTTCCAAGTCTTATGCAAAGGGAATTTGATATCAAGAATCATTTTTGCACAATCTCCAGCTGAAAAGAACCAGTTGTTTGACCACAATTGGGATTTTGGAGCAATCGGGGAAGTTTTCTCAAAAACAGAGCGAGGGCTGGAATAAAGATGGAACTTAAAGTAAACATTAATTTCCGCAAGTCCCAAATCTCACCGTGTCTGTTGCCCATTTCAGCTCAGCAAAAGAGAAGGAGCGTGTTGAATTTCGTGTTTGGATACATGTGGGAGACCAGGCGAAAAACAGGGCTCTGTGATCTAATTGTGATGTTTAGGGCCCCCAAGCCAAATATATCAAACCTCCTGGGTATTGCATAGTGTGTGTTACAGTGACCCCATGTCCGCTAATGTTCTCTCTAATGTGGTTTGTCACGGGGCGGAGCAAAAACATACTCAAGATCTGGTCCGTCAACTTCACTGCTAACCATTTATGTATCGATCACAATTAGGGCAAGCAGGGATATCTGACACTGGCTGAGGAAAGGGTTGAGCAATGTCCATGCAGTTAAAATGTGTCAGTCCTGAGAGGCAAGTCGTAGAGATGACTTTACTTTCATACATAATAAATAATGAAACGTCTAGTTTAGCAAGTAAATGTCATTCGCAGCAAGCACTGTAATGTAAGAGCAGCTATTTGAGGAAAAAAAGCTCAAAGAGAATCATCGAAGCAGTTGCCAGGGACACCATTTTCTGTTCAGGATTTGTTGATAGATGAAAACCATGCGGAAACAACTGCCAGTGACTATTTTAGGCATTTGCTTGTTTGTTATGGTTCAACATAAGAGGCAAAGAGTTCAAACTTACAGCAGAAAAAAGTAACTTTAGTGACAAAGCTCCCCCTGCAGTTTCCGTTTGAAAATACACTGTCAGAGAACCGACCCAAAAGTGTGTTGTTGTTTTTTGTTATAAGGGGATAGAATCACTTACAAAAACATTTAACGTTGCCAAATATATATAGAAAAGGGGAGCCAGAGTTTAAAATGTTTCAATTCAAACTTTTTCAGCCCCATAGGCCACATTAGACTGCGCATGGTTAGAGATTACGGTTACGGTTTCATAATAGTTACAACCCAACCCTAAGCCATTGAACAAACCATCTTGAATGCTTTCAAATATTTTTCTGCAATTCTATATTATGGTATATATTCTATACACAATTCATTTTGGCCAAGAAATATTGATGCAGGTAAAGAAAATGGTAAATAAAATATACTTAAATATTGCCTTAATGAATGTAAGTTACTCTTTGGCCATTGTTTGGGTCACAGGCTTTCTACTGTAAAAATCTTTATCTTTAAATCAAAAGTTCTGTTTCATATCCTGTTACAGAGCAAACATGAGCCTAAAGGAACAAAACCCAATTGTGCTTTCTGATTTTATCTATCACCATTTTCTGTATCTACGCTTTTGAGTTCAGATGGGGGCATTTCCCAAGCTCCAGTTTGGCATCTTACTAATGAGTGTGAATAATGAAATCATTTGACACCAGTTCCAATCCCTGTTTCGTTCAAGATAATAACCGTGTTTCGCACTGTATTTAGTTTAGGATTAGCTGATTTTAGCAGGATTCGAGTTAATCTTCCAGAATTGCTACTTGGAAATGAACGCATATGTCTCTTGCCTTTGTTTACGGAACATATCCAGTGTCGGCAGATCAAATATACCTGAAGTTTGGAAAAGGTCTGTTTTTCTTACCGGAATACCGTGTTTGGGTGGTAGAGTGTCTCTGCTTTCCGACAGTGGGGAGCATGAAGGAATGATTTATTTGGAATTCCAGGTCAGGGAATTTTGTCAGACCTCGGGATACAGACGTGAATATTGACAGTTACGGGCTGAGTGAACCCGGGCCGGCCTGTCTCACTTTTGTGCTTGTGTATGGCCAAAGTACTAATAATTGTGGTCAAAAATACATCCAGAACATTCATGTAATATTAGTTTACAACATTACAGGAGATGACTATTACTGATACAATTACTACAACTTATTTGTTTTTTACTTATACCATACCATTATTGCGAAACCTTACATTTTTACCACAACGTATACTTTTCTCCCCTATTATTTGTTGACATGACACAACAGCAACTCGGACTAGATTGATGTGGTAAATAGGACTATTTTTGTCTAACTCTTTTTTGTGTCCTTATCACAACTGTCACTATTAATAATAAAATGGTTTATACTTCTATTGCTGGTCACATAGCCAAAGGTAGAATAAAGTACGGTAACCAAAATTGTCCTTAAGTAAAAATGATATTTCTCAAGTAAAAGTACAAAGTAGTTGTCCAAGAAGTCTCAAGTAAGAGTAAAGAAGTACCCTGAGGTAACTACGACTCAAGTAAGAGAAACTTTAATAGTAACTGTCTCATTCACAATTTGAAGTTGATGTTAAAAAGTACAATTTCTTCAAAGTTACTCAAGTAAATTGAAATTTGAATTTTATTTTCTGACAATGACAATAAGCCTTTTCTGCTTCTGCTTCTGCTTCTGCTTCTGCTTCTACTTCTGATACGCCTGTGGATGGAAAATCAGATGTTATGCCTGTCCCAAGCCTGAGAAAATGGAAAGTGCTGTGAATCCGATGTAAACAAACTTTATAGTCCAATCCATGAAGAAAAGTAATATTCTCTATACAGCAACACAGAGCAAAAAAGGAGATTGTTGTAAAATCCTTGGACAGGTCGTTCCAGTCGTGTCCAAAGACTACAGTCGAAGCACGCAGTAATCTGTTTTCTTCCATAACCACTGCCTCTATCAGAAGAACTTCATATTTTACCATCAAATGCATATGTATTCATATGTTCATATGTTCTCACAGAATTACAATACATGAAATATCATGCTTCTCAAACACAGAGCCAGTTTAAGTTTGTAATTTGATAATTTAAAGTTAAAGCAATAATGTCGCCATGGAAAGAAGCAAGTTACATTTTTAAGTCTTAAATGACAGCTTACTTAAAGGAAATGTTCTGTCCATTAATATATTTGGCCTTATCTCACAATTATACAGAAAATTCCATTGATTTTATATATATGTTATGATGTTGAAATAAACCTTAATAAGACAATGTCAAAGAAAGTTCTCCATTAAGTTGTCACAATTTGTTCTCACTGTTTATGATCTATTGGACAATCTCATGACAGACCATCTCCAGTAGTAGCCTTCATTTTTAAAGAGGGAAGTGGTGATATGAAAATAACAAGTGCGTTTTACTGTCATTGATGTACGTCTTTAAGTTCACAGTGAAACATGGACTCAGCACCATCTTATCTGCTGCGTCCCTCCTCACTCCCCTTTAGGAGTCTGGCTTATCAACCAGCCGCGGAACTTACTCTCTAAAAAGTTGGCCATAGCGTACGGCGCCTCTTTGACACTTGTTGTATTCAAATTATGGAAGAAAGTTACAACAGATAATTCACTTATGGTTGAATTTTAGAAGCAGCTTTAAACAGTCATCTGGAAAAAAAAAAAAAAAAAAAAACATGTCAACCCATGTCTTGTATGATGTCAAAATCTAAACCCTTGTGTTCTGTTGGATCCTTTTATGTCATTTTGTTTAATTTTTCAAGCTTTAATTTGTCATCATTTTGGCTGTATTACAGATTTTTGGGTGACATTTGGTTACAAACTGTAGTTCATGTTGCACCATATCGCTGAAACAGGTTTTTAGTTTGAGAATTTGGGTCACTGACGACGGCATTAAACTATTTTTGATTGTGTTGATCTGTTTTTTCTTTGCTTTTTAACATCCACTGCAGCGTTGATCAACAACAAAATGGTTTTATCAAAGCTTAATATTATGTGTTGACCTTTTATTACAGCCTGGGACAACATAGTAACAACATTGGTTCAGTTCTTTTATTTTTTTTAGCTGGAGCTATTTTTTTTGTTTTGTTCCCACATGTACTGTTTTACTGCCTTCACATCTTGATTACAAGTTGATGGTTGATCAAATAAACTTCAAAATCAAAGCCAGTGTCTGTCTAAAAAGTTTTAAAAGTTTGCTGTGATTGAATTCCTTGCATCCACCTCTATTTGAAAGCTGACCGGCTTGACTCCTTGAAGCTGTATTTGAAAATATGTATAACTTTTAACCGTGAGAAATATTGGTACCGACTGACTACTTCTCCCTCTTCTTTATGTCTAATAACTTCAAACAAAAGTCTTTTTCCTTCCTGTGCCCTGGACTTCGAGGAAATATAACCTTTTTTACCCGGACTAAGTCTAAACACAACTGTGGGCTGTGAAGAATCAACGTGATTTAAAGCACCTCCATACTTCTCTAACTCTCCCTCTAACACCCGCTGGCCCTCCTTCTCCTCTCCCCTCTGACATGTGTCCAACCTTAAGGAAAGCAAAACAGACCCATCCAACGCTCCGGAGTTAAAAATAGAAAGAATAGCAGAGGAGGAATGACCCGGGTTCCAGTGAGGATTGGTTGCAGGTGCGAGAGTGTTTTACAGTGCAGCTCACGTGGAAAGCTTGTAGGTCCTGTAAAGTCAGTGCATGTGTCAGAATGAATGTGGATGAGAGCGGTGATGCGTCTAAACCGGAGGCTTAGCTCAACACGAAAATATTTTTATGGTAAACTTTAATTGAGAAAGGAAGCATGATCGCCCTCTGGTGGATGTGGTTCAGAGGGTTGATGTGCATGTTGCTGACCACTTCTTAGTGTTTGGCTATGGACTGTAATGAAGAGCAGTTATAGTTTAAGATGGTAAATGAATACAATGTTTAGGTTTGATTTCCAGGTGTAAAATGGCAAATATTATCCATGGGTTGCGATGAAAATCTACCACCGTTGTCACTGAAAACGTTGTCATTGCAAACAAAACGCTTTGCTTTCCATTAGTCGGTACCATTCAACGAGTTGGGAGAGTTATTATTAGCTTTCAAACATCACAAACTAGGAAAATACAGGACTGTTTTGGCTACACGTGAGTAAGACCAGAGCCTTCATAGAAAGCATTACCACATGTAGAAGTGTATTGTATAGACTGTTACCGTTAGCAACCCTGAAATTAGCCTACAGTCTAGCAATCTTGTATTAAACATTTCTTAAATCTTTATGATTCTGCCTTCTGGATAATGATGCGGTAAAACATAGCAGTCCACTACTGTTTGAAAGGAAAAAATGTGGTTTCTTTCACCAAGTGCCTACAATAACAGTGTTAAGTGAACTTTAGAAACTACAGATTGAAGTTAGATATTGACAGTTATTACTCAAGTGAATTAACATTTAACGTAATCAACCATGTGTCTGCGCTGATATTTGACCAAATTAATTTTTTTAATTTGCTGCCAGGTTAAAAGGAATGTGAAAGAGTGTTTACATAAGTGCCAGGCTGCGTGCGTGGCTGTTCTAAACATGTCACTCCTGGAATCTACTGTATGAACAGGCTGAAGCTGAAGCTGAAACACGTGAAAAACTGTCAAATGCAGGCTAACCCACTGTTATCAATGCACGGACATTTATACGGATATTTATAATAATAAATTGAGCTGTCAATAGTATAAAAAATCCAATAGGCCAAATCAATACTTAAACTAGTATCGAAACTAGACTTGCACTCATTTGGAAAAGTATTGCTAAAGCAACAAAAACTACTAAAAAAAGAGCATTTGTAATATCATTGGGCCGAAATTGATTTACAGAGTATTAAAAGAGTATTAAATATCGAGCCTTAATCCTTAGTATTGGAATCATGTTTGGAATCTTCTTTGGTGGGAACACTAATAAAAAGATCACCATAAATACTTTTTTCCAAACATATTCAGAATTGCAAATCCAAGACAGTAATTATTAAGGGAAATGGTGCTCAAAAATACTGTATATGCAGTAGTTTTCTGTGTCCAGCAGAAGGAGCCAGTAAGCCTCAGTAAAACGCAGCCCCCCTTCGCTTCACTCTTCTTGAATGCTGAATCCTGTGGACTTGTGGGTGGGCTGCTCATGGACAGTCCCAGCTGCGCACATGTGTCTCCTCTCCAAAGTATCTTACAAAAACAACACAGAGCTCTCTGTGGACGTTTTTATCACTCCGGGGGTGAAAGCAAATGTTTAAAATGCTCCAAAAGAGACGCAAGCTCAATATTTGGATCTCTGTGACTTCCTGGGGTGGTTTTACAGGCTGACAATACAATATTTACTGTGTGTGTCTGAAAGTATCAATCGGGGGTTGGAAGAATATTCACCTCCTCAGGCCGTGCATTGTATTTGAATATCAACATGCATTTCTGCATATTCTGTCAAGCTTAAAGGTGCACTATGTAACTTCCTTTTCTGTTGAGAGTCTGCCACCGACTTGTTTCAAGGCATTAAACTTCTCTATCATGCATTTATTCAATTACAGATGTTTTTATAGCTCAAAACATGCTTTCTTACTGTGAACAGGACTCACCTCTCCACAGATCGGACCTGTAACTTAGTCTGGTGGCGTCACCTGCTTGTCTCCATTAAGGTAGATGTGTTTGATGCCATACAGCGGAACATTTCAGGCAAAGAAATGGAGACAAGCATGTGACAGGGACAGAAATTCCACCAGAAGTTTCATTTAAATCAGGAATAAATCTGTCTGTGCAAAATCTAGACTATGTAAGGTAAACCAGGTCTAAACTATAACATTTACTAAATCAAGACTAAACCAGGACTAAAATGAAACTAGGATTAAACATACCGTCATTCAAAACTAAACCAGGTCCAAACCAGGACTTATCATTGAGCGTCTGCTCATGATGTCATAAAGCAGACACTAACGCTAATGCTAACGCTAATGCTAACGCTAATGCTAACGCTAATGCTAATGCTAATGCTAATGCTAATTCCTGCCTAGTAAGGTGTTCCTTGGATACGTGGGCTATGAAGTCAGGCCATATGTTCCACCGCCCCTGCGTTGCTTTAAGTGCCAGCGCTTTGGGCACGGCTGCCAAGCAACGACATCAGTGGAATTATCAAAGCCTAAAGAATGAAGCCTAAAGGATAAAGCTGTACGGCTGAAGAAGAGTCAGCCCTGGAATTAAATGCCAACCGCCATAAAACAACAACAACAACAACAACAACAACCCGCTCGGACTCGGAGTCTGGCGGTAATGTAACACTTGGATACCAATCGCCATAATACAACAACAACAGCTCATTTTGGTTATAATCTGAATTCTGTCATAGATTTGAGCACAGAGAACTCTTCCACGGATGAAACGGATCAGGGCCAATCATGTTTACATGACGAGGTGCCAGTGAAAGCTGTGAGTAATCGTACAAAGAATCTGACTGAATCTGTCTGTGAAGCACAGACGGTTTCACTTTACGTTGTCTGAATCAACCTAATGAACATCGAACAGGACACATCAGGACTAAACATGGCCTAAATCATAAACCTAACTCCAAACTTGTACTGTAAAGACTCTTGAGTATCACAACACGCCCACGCACCACATCTTGAGAACCATTCCATTAGCCTATTAAGCACAAGTGGGCTCTCGTTGTTTTCGCAACACCCACGTCTTCAGTCCACGCACACGCCTCACACTGTGTTTTTATAAGGAGTCACTTCTGAGCATGCGGCTACACCACTTCCCAGAACATCCACACGCACAACCTTACCACAGTTATTGTTTTTGGGGGTCTCCGGATAGATTTATAATCCCGGAACAGTCACGGTACAAGCTACTGCCTCCTCTGAACACTGTAAATATTTTGTGCAATAGAAAAAGTTATAGCCTTGTCATCCATTGGTATTTATAGTGTATTTGCTTATGATTAAGACTAGTGCTGTTTTATGGTCTGCAGTGTGTATAATGTAAATAGCCTTTATGTTTTGTTGGGGGCATGGCTTGCCCAGGGACACAGTGGCAGGAGAGGTTCAGATTGATTACCCACAATTTTTTTTTGTTATCTAAAAAATAAGTGCATTTTTGGAAGAGAAAACTTTGCATTTGAAGAGTAACGCTCTATAACTTTTCTGGTGGATAGTACGCCACCTGATTGCCTCCCTGATGTTTTGTGAACTGTTCAACAATATGGCGTTAAACGTATTCATCTCCATGTAAACAAAAAGCAAGTGACGTCACCAGGCAACGTCTTAGCAATAAAAACACCTGTAATTGAATAAATACTGGGTGGAAAAGTTTAATGCTACACTGTGGATGTTTCCTGGAAAACCAATAACATCCCACATCTAGAAACCAACATAGACACATTCCTGCATTATTGTCCTACATACAGTAAAACCCCAGGTTAGTTCCTCATCAGATTCCGTGTCTAAAAGGTCTACAGGGAACAATTTAATTTAAAACAAATTTTGAAGTTGACTTATGTAATTACTTGTAAAATCCCTTAAATGAACAATGATTAAATCCGCCATTACTGTTGAGTCGCTAAGCCCTGGTTGGAGCTGGGAATGAACTGGCACCAGGTCTGTGATTCCTGGAAGCGCTCTGCCACTGCACCATGTGACGCATTTTACTCATCCAGTAACGCCAATAATCCTGTGTTTATTATAAACTGAAGAAGAAGAAGAAGAAGAAGAAGAAGAAGAAGAAGAAGAAGAAGAAGAAGAAGAAGAAGAAGAAGAAGAAGAAGAAGAAGAAGAAGAAGAAGAAGAAGAAGAAGAAGAAGAGGCAGGTACTGGATGTGACGTCTCTATGGCAACAGAAAGCAAATGAAAATAACCCCAGTTTGATGAAATTTCTTTGTATATTTCTCTTTTGTTACTACATTGTCAGCGTGGATTAGCTGTGAGGGTTATTGTTCACATACTCAGATGGAGAGGGCAAATGGACTGTCGCTTGTCATTTATTGCAATGACAAAATATTAAAGTAGACATTGTATTAAACTCAAGGAAAGAACTTTTGGCATTGGCAAGCAGGTATGGCAAATAATAGAGTTATTTGGGTAATTACCATGTAGTTGTATTTACATAATGTACATACAAGGACATTTTCTTTTGCATGATTACTACTCTACTTCTTTGACACTGACCTATCAAACAACAAACAGCACTAATGAAAAGCCCAATGGGGAATCTTGAGGTGCAAAGAATGTAAATAAAGATTAGTGACAAACTGGATTAGCGACTATGTGTGTCAGTCCACGTTCCCACTGCGAGCTGCAATTTACCTTAATTTGACTTAAATGCTGGAGGTGCTCGGCCGTGGAGTTGCCAAGTTGGAGGGAGAAAAATATGAAAGTTTGAGTGACGAACCCGCAGCTGGTTTGGATTAGCACGGCTAGCAGGGGGGCTGTGTGCTAATGGAGTTTTAATATGCTCTGAAATGACTTACAGCAGCCATGTTGTGAGCGCAAAATGTGCCCCACTGATGTTTTTACATGTTTACCAGCTTTTGTGCATGTTTATGAAGCTGTGAAATATTTCCATTGCTTTGGCACAACACAGTAGTCTTCACAGCAGTGGCAAAACAATTAGCACATTTTCAAATTAGATTTTGTTTACTACAGTAGGTGGCTAAAAGCAGTGTTGGGAAAGTTCACTTTCTACATGAACTAGTTCAGTTCATAGTTCATACATTTTAAAATGAACTAGTTCAGTTCTTAGTTCATAATTCAACATTTTGAACTAAGTTCACAGCTCCAAAAATGAACTGGTTCAGTTCTTTTTTTTCAATATTATGCAATAATTATTCTAAATTATTCCACAGCCCAAATACAACCACAGGCAGCAATTATTTTATTAGTTTAATGCTGAAAATATGTGTCAGATTTCATCTTCATATCCAATTTTGAATCCTTACACAACCAGGATTTATATTCACACTGAAGGTTCTACACTAGCAGCAGTTGCAGCTTTCAGCCCCACAGTCTATTCTCAAAAACATGAGGGAAAACTTGCTGGGCAAAGTTTGCACATAAATGTTGGATTGTTCCCATCCTCACCGACCTTATCATAAAACTCATGTAACTGGTCGTAGCTGGGCGAATCGTTGCTGTTCTGTTGACCACACGTTGCGGTCGCGTCCATGCTGCTTTTTGTTTTGATGCGCATGCGCAGTGTGGTGCGAAACGCGAAATCTCTGTGCGATCTTTCGCCTCTGCAACTGGAGCTCTCACAGTTGCCAGACACAGGCTCTTTTTGGGCAACTTAACGGTGTGTTTTTCGCCTGAAGGTTTGTAGCACTCTGACATCTTATTGAACGAAAATAAAAAGAACGAATTTTGCCGTTCACAGACACCAGAATGAACGCGTTCACAGTTTCGTTCTTCAGCAGTAATACCGTTCGTTCAGTTCACGTTCACCAAAATTATGAACGCGTTCATGAACTTTCGTTCAATGAACGCGTTCAGGTACAACACTGACTAAAAGTAGTTGTACGTCTAGTGTCTGTTATACTAGAAAATGCATCAAAATGGAATCTGTTATGTTAGAAAGTGTAGTGAGCTCCACATTTATATTTTAAGTACACAAGACAGTTTAGACAAACACATTCCCCTAAAACATAGTGAATGATTATATTAAAGATTTTACTCTAAATGTTTGCTGCTTATTTTCCCCAGTTTGACAGTTAGTGGCATTTATAATTAAGTACTTCCTGGTTGGACATGAGCAGTAAATGTTAGGTAATTCCACACCTGTTACTTTGCAACCATGTTGTAAACAAGGGCCAAAATCCATATAATTTACACAAAAGTTATGATTTGACAAATAATAAGACCTAATAAGAACACCTTTATTTTGTTAAAGTATTGTTTAAACTGTCAGAAAAATGTGTTGATATTTTGATATCTAAATTTTTGAATGGAATGTCACTTATTGATGACATCATAGAGGGATTCTGTTTTAGAGCTCAGCACTACTTCCTGTAATGTTCTTTTATTTTTCCATTTTTCTTTACAAACTGCGTCTTGACTAATGTACAATTTTGAAAACTATTTACCCCAGGGACTACCCCACCAAACTAAGTCTTAATTAGAAAAACATGAAAACCTGTCATGTAGACCCTTTATATATCTATACATGTTTTAGGAGTTGTCTTAAGGATTGATTTGTTGAAAATACAGCCAACCAAAGCAGTTTACAAGCCAAATTGTCCACCTGACATTTTTTATATTCCCACTATAAAGCCCTGTTCCCCTTTTTGCTTATTATTTTTCACGCTAACCCAAACTACTCTGCTCCATCCACCTCTCCCGCTTGCGCCATCTGTTACTGTAGCAACAGGACGCTGATGTAAACACAGAACTGACCCTGCTTGTAGGAGGTAGGAACAAAGAAAAGCATCCTTGGCTAACGTAAGCATGGGAGATGGTTTAGACGTATGTTCAAAGGCTGTGACGCAGACGTCGCAGATCCCGGACGCGAAACACAGTGGGCACTCATAAATACAGATGAAAATAGCGAAAGTGGCAGGTGCGTGGCCTACTTTACCTCGGATCTCCTATTATATGCAACGCTAATGCTAAGATATACTTGACTATAGTAAAAAAAAGAATGCAAGCTCAAGGGATGTACTTCTGTATGTCAAAGTTGCTCACACTTACTCAACTTCTGAGTGTTAGTTATAGTTAGTTTCTGTTGGTCATAAGTATATTTGAACATTATTCCAGAAACAATAAGGCAAGGCAAGGCAAGTTTATTTGTAGAGCACATTTCATACACAAGGCAATTCAAAGTGCTTCACACAGCAGGAAAAATGCATTCAAATCACAAAGAAATTACAGAAATACAATAAAATTAACTAAATTAAAAATTATCAATCCAACTGATTTTCTAAACTAATAAAATCACAAACAAAAGAGAAGAGTGCAAAGAAAAAATCCTTTCAGTCATATGCGCAGCTAAACAAAACTGTTTTTAGCTTAGATTTGAACATTGTCAGAGTAGAAGCCTGTCTCACATCTTCAGGAAAACTGTTCCAGATTTTAGCTGCATAAAACTGAAACGCAGATTCCCCATGTTTTGTCCTGACTCTGGGCACCAGCAGGAGGCCGGTCCCTGAGGTCCTCAGAGTCCGAGATGGTTCATATGGCACTAACATATCCAAGATGTACTTTGGTGCTAGGCCATGGAGAGACTTGTACACAAGCAGAGCTGCTTTAAAGTCTATTCTCTGAGCCACAGGGAGCCAGTGCAGAGACCTGAGAACAGGACTAATGTGATCATACTTCCTGGTTCTAGTCAGGACCCGAGCAGCAGCGTTCTGGATGTACTGCAGCTGTTTTACAGCTCGTTTGGAGAGGCCAGTGAGCAGGCCGTTACAGTAGTCTAATCTACTGGAGACAAACGCATGGATAAGTCTCTCTAAATCTGGTTTTGACACTATATTTTTGATTTTGGCAATGTTTTTTAGATGGTAAAAAGCTGCTGATGTTATTGATTTGACGTGGCTATTAAAGTTCAAGTCTGAGTCCATTATTACCCCCAGATTTATAATTTGGTTTGTAGGTTTTAGAGCGAGACTCTGGAGGTGACCGCTAACACTTTCTCTTTGTTTCTGTGGGCCAAAAACGATGATTTCAGTCTTGTCTGAGTTCAGCTGGAGAAAGTTGTTTTGCATCCACACACTGATCTGTTGGATGCAGTGACAGAGTGAATCTACTGGTCCATAGTCACCTGCCGATAGTGAAACATAGATCTGAGTGTCGTCTGCATAATTGTGATAGGACACATTTTCACTGCGTATCAGCTGACCTAACGGCAGCATGTGGAGGTTGAACAGAAGGGGACCCAGGTCCACAGGTCAGGGTCATGTGGTCTGAGACACAGCTACCAATTTCAACAAAGTACTTCCTGTCTTCCAGATAGGACCTTAACCAGTTTAGGGCAGTGCCAGTGATGCCCACCCAGTCCTCTAGTCTCTGTAAGAGGATCCCATGATCGACAGTGTCAAAAGCAGCACTCAGATCTAACAGAATTAAGACTGAGGCTTTGCCCATGTCAGTGTTCAGGCGGATGTCATTTGTCACCTTGACAAGAGCAGTCTCAGTGCTGTGATGAGGTCTAAAACCTGACTGAAAAACATCAAATGAGTTGTTTATTAAGAGGAAATCTGTGAGCTGTTGGTAAACAACCTTTTCAAGGACTTTGCCCCAAAATGGCAGATTAGAGATGGGCCGGTAATGACTTATCAATAACCCTTGACATTCATTAGTTATATAGAAAGCAAAAGGAAACAGTTAAAGTTCAGCTGTACAACTGTTCAATGGATCTACTCTAACAGAGATACAACGACTCATAGTAAAATAAATAAATAGATCTAAATCGATTTTTTTTACATAAACATTTCTGTTCCTCTAAGTTCATATTCGCTATCTTTGAGTTTGAATATGATTTGAACATGAGTTTGAGTGATTTGACAGAAGATTGTTTTTGATCTTAAACATGATTTCCAGTTTGTACAGACTAAATCACAGATTTTTAATGTTTGATGGTTTATTGATAGTGCATTGGTTGGTTCATTACACAGTGAAGCTTGGTTCTTTTTTATTATTTGTATATGTATTGTCCCAAACCTCAATACAATAGGTTAAGTATGGAATTACTAACCCGTTGTATATAATAAATAGATTAACAATTATAATTTGTTTATTTTATTATATATATGTGATTTCCAATTTAAATAATGATCTATAGTAGTGAAATTTGATAGATTTAAAAAAGACTGTTGATTCTATTAATTTAAAAAAAAAAACATTTTGTCAGTTAACTTATATTGAAAATGTATTTAGGCAGAAATAAGTCACATATATTTCCTTGTCGAGCTATTTGGCATCACCACTTCCCCAATACTTACCATTTATACAACTGCTACATTTATTTGTTTGGTCATGGAAATACATTACAATAGCTTACACAATACAGTATAACATAATACAATTGGTAAAATATAAAAACTGTTGTAGAAAAATTGTAGATGATTCTAGTGACTATCAATTCTGCTTAGTCTTTCTCACTCCCCCATATCCCATTTTACAACTCCCAAAGTAACATGCCTTATGTCACGTATCAGCCAAACCAGTTCTAACACGCATAACATGTATTCCTGTCGGTAAAGGAACCCTGCAGCTGCCCAGTTCGTGTGTATGGAGCTGATTTGGGGCAGTGGGAGTGATGGGCGGGGCTAAGGGGGCCAAGATTCCTGCTGCATTCCAGACGCAGAAGGATGAGAAGGATCTGTCAACCCCCACCTTCTGTGCGCACCACCCAGACGCAACTACCCAAATATACATCAACATACAGGCAGCGGAAAATATTGTTCTGCCATGCAAGCCTGTCCGGGCCTCTACTAATGGGAAAAGTATGATGCTGATTGGATTGGAAGGTTGTTTATTCAAATCTCTCGTTTTGATGCTTTGCTGCAAGTAAAAGGAAAATCTAATGACTGAAAGGAAGGCTTGAATATAAATAGTTTGCTAAATATAGTAAGCATGCCGTCTAATACAAGATTTATAGCTGTAGATGCAGAGAGTAGGATCGCTTGGGCTGTTAACGTTGTTTTATTTTTTGTTACCATATTCTACAGATATTATAAATTCACATAATGTTGAATGGATTTCACCAAGGTGGGATAAAATAATTATATATATATATATATATATATATATATATATATATATACTTTTGCCTCTATGGTGTCAATTGTTCTTCTATTTCAGTGATAACAATACCAGCCAGACTAACAAAACTTATACTGTACTGACCCCAGTACTGACAACAGTCTAAGTGCTAACTGAGAGAGCATTTTTGCAAGGTAAAGTCCAGAATTCCTCACTATTCTTTCACTGGTGTTTGTCACAAAAGGGGTGTGAGAGCATTGAAAGCACGGCCTTCGTGCTTGTTATAATGCGACATCTGATCTACACTTCAAACAGGGAAAACACTTGAGTTTGTCTTCTGCTCTTTTGTCACTGCCACCGGGTCTGGATGACATGGACGCCGCAGCCCTTTACTTGAGTCGAACCAAGAGGACAAGCCGTGGAGAGGAGGCTCAAATCACAGAATAATTCTTTTTAATGCTGTTTTGTAGCAAAGCCCTCTGACAGCATTTTATGTTTGTATTAACCTAAAGGTGCATTCATTTTAATCAGAGTGTTCAGAGATTTGGAGAGAGAGACTGGCCAAAAGTGCAAGATTTGAAGACATGCATGATGTAACTACTAAATATAATGCCAAAATACTCCTGATGAGAGACCTATACCAAATATTGGTATACATATATCTATATTGAAGTATTGAAAATAATCAATTCATATTAAAATGGCTCTACAAATGACTTTATTTTGGTAAATAATATTGTTGTAAATTGTTTATTTTTTAGTTTGTCTGCACATTTATTTATGTAGATCAGTTCAAGTTGGGCTGGAGCAAAGATAGTGGGGAAAATGTATCTTATTCTTTAAAGTAGAGGAGTATCAAAGCACTTGAATACAAAACTAATTGGTGTCGGTATCGGATCATTAACGCAATACTTGCGATTACTTGATATCGGGTCGAAACAAAAATCACTGGTATCACCCATCACAATTTTTACCATATTTTATTAGTAAATTCCTAATTTATGCATGCCGTATTTGACTCTATAGCTGTTGCTATTATTATTATTTTATTATGAATTGTTCCTATGTTTGCAAACTGTGTTCAATGACAATGGCAATAACCCTTTATCTGATTCTGATTCACTCATGATTAATATGAGAAAACACTATGGTTAAAAGCCTGTTGTCTCCATGGAGATGTCAGGGACGCCCCCCCCCCCCGGCGGATGGCGTCCTGCCCTTTCCGACAGTGTCCCCCCGGGTCCTCTCACTGACTTGACCAGACAATTAAGTCAATTTCAAATATACATCTAAATATTACATTCAGTTTCTTCCATGTCATTTTTTTTTGTGTGTTTCAAAGTAGTACACCTTTAAAGTTTCTTTGCTAAATCAACTTTTCTAAGGTTGTTGAATTTACACCAGAAACTTACCTGGAATTGGTTGTCTCTCTAAAACGTTCAAATTAAAATTACCTTCAATATGATCAACTGAAAATCACAGCTGTAGTTTTTAGCCACATTTACACCGCTTTACACCTTAGCGTTCCACCTGGAGGGCTAGAACCATTTTACCTTCAATAGTTTTTGATACCTTACATATTTTAAAGTGCACACTCTGGTTCAAAATGCATGAATAATACAACACATAATCTAAATGCACTTGAGTTTAGAAGGGAACTAGCATGGCACCAATTCAAATGTCTGTTTGCCAGAAACTTGTCAACACTTTTAATGCAAATCAAAATGTAAATCACACTGGATATAAGGCTTCACAGGCAAATGAGAACTGAAGTGGTTTGTCCATTGGGCAAGGCGTTTGTGGCCTGATTTGTAAAAGGTCTAGTCTAGAGCATGCATTTAATATGGGTTATAGATGAGTATTTGACAGGCTGCACACAGTTTGCTTGACCTCATGATCCCGTTTCTCCACCTTGTGTTTTGCTTCACTAATTGGTAATCCTGACACCCCACCCAGAACCCCATTTCACTGCTTGTTCCTAATTTTCCAATTAAATTTATGAATCATTGCAAGACAGGGTCAACTATTCCATCTTCAACCACAAGGGGTATTAAAGAAATACATTATAATATGATCTGCATAACTGTGAGGTGGGGCAATGCCACAGTGCTGATATTTTCAAAGATCATAAATGTTTGATTCCTTGCCTTGTCTACTACCTTTGTGCTTTTGGGCCAGACACCATCCACCATCTTTGTAAGTTCTCGAACTATTGTGCCACAAAGAAATCCAGCACTACAATTAAAAACAGGTGTCTTCTCCATTAAACTCTTCTTAAGAATAGAAAGTACTACAGATTGTTTGAGGGGTTATTTTTTAGCACGTTCATGGTGACATTCTGCTGTTCACTAGCAAGGACCACAAGCCCAGCTCCCTGCACAGTGTTTATTGGCATACGAGAAGCATGAACAACACGAGTCGACAGAAATGGCTGTCGTTTTGGGGCTTCTGGCGATGAGGGCGGTACGCTCCCGGGCCTCGATACCCCCATCTATAAATTAGAATAATAAATAAAAGAGGATCGGAGGAGGGACACGAAGTCACATAGCTGCAGGAAGGGGCCTGAGTGGGGTGTGGTCCTGCTCCTGAACTGAAGATAACAAACTTATCTTCATTAAGGTTTTGGGGAAACTTATATATAGGAACATTTAGAAAATTGAGTGTAATTGCAACTGTTGACTAAAAATCAGCACCATTCTTTCTCAAATTCACTGCATTTAACACTTTACCAGATCTCAAAATCAGTGTGAAATACTTTTCTTTTTATTCTTTAAGGAAATTTTTAAGTAAAATTATTAAAGGAAAAAAAAAGTGCATACATATCTGGAATTTTACACAATTGAGTACTTCTTCCATCACTTATTACTTTATTGCAAGTCTAATTCTCAGCAATAAAAATAATAACAATAATGATAAAATCTTAAAATAATCACACATTTGAACTTCCTGGTGTCATAGTGAGCCAGCAGTCTCATTGTACATATTTGGACGAATCAACAGCGTAATCTTTGAAGGGATAAAAAGGCATAGCTGCCATTCATGTAGCGCACATTCCAGCGGCCAGCTTGTTTATAATAGCAGACAAATATTTAGAGTCGTGGAGGCGAGGGGAGCCGGGGCCGCCGCGTTTGAGTTTGATAAAGGTTCGATATGTTTTGAGGTGACTTACTATCTGCGGCCATCACACGCCTTCTTCTTCAGTGTGTATAGAGCTGTGCAAACATACGTGGGGTTATGTGCCGCTGTATGTGCAGGGACAGTTGTCTGAGGATGGTAGGGCCTGGACAAGTGCACTCTTCATAGGGATGAAGGGGAAATCCAAGGAAGGAGGTATCGTGCATTGTGTGTGTCAAAACAATGCACACACACAATGCATATTATGTGTGCATTGTGTCCATTTTTTTTTTCTAACAGTATGGAATAAAACACATACTTTGAAGATGTACAACTGCAGTAGGTGGCGGTAAATACACCTTTTCAGTTAGATGTCAACCGCCATTAAAAGTAACACAACAACAACAAAATAATTCATAATAGTAAAACACTTGACACAAAAGCCCCACAAAATACAATTATTTATTAGTAAATTGATACTTAAATTCTGAATAAATGTGAATATTATTATCATTATTGTTAATTATGTTGTTTACAGACTTTTTTGTTATTTAGTTCTTGGTACTGTCACGTGTGAAAAAACAAACCTTTTATTTATAAAGCTTACTTGACCCAAAACAAGGCAAGTTTATGTGTAGAGCACAATTTGTACACAAGGCAATTCAAATTGCTTCACACAACAGGGAAAAAAATGCATTGAAATCACAAAGACATGACAGAAATCACAAAACAGTTTAAGACACAAAAGGGAAGAGTGTAAATAAAATCAGTTAAGTCATATGCACGAATAAACAAAGCTGTTTTTAGCTTAGATTTGAACATTGTCTTCAGGAAGACTGTTCCAGATTTTAGCTGCATAAAATTTTGTGGCACATATAGTATTATATATTATATCTAGTATTGCCATATTATATGGCACTAACATGTGCTAGGCCATGGAGAGATTTGTATACAAGCAAAGCAGCTTTAAAGTTTATTATCTGAGCCACAGGGAGCCAGTGCAGAGAACAGGACTAATGTGATCGTACTTTCTTTTTGGTCAAGTCAAAGACAATAATTTCAGTCTTGTCTGAGTTCAGCTGGAGAAAGTTATTTTGCATCCACAAACTGATCTGTTGGATGCAGTGACAGAGTGACTGGTCCATATTCACCTGCCGACAGTGAAACATAGATCTAAATGTTGACTGCGTATCAGCTGACCTAACGGCAGCATGTAGAGGTTGAACAGAACGGGTCCCAGGACTGACCCTTGGGGCACACCACAGGTCAGGGTCAAGTGGTCTGAGACACTGTTACCAATTTCAACAAAATGCTGCCTGCATTCCAGATAGGACCTTAACCAGTTTAGGGCAGTGCCAGTGATGCCCACCCAGTCCTCTAGTCTCTGTAAGAGGATCCCATGATCGACAGTGTCAAAAGCAGCACTCAGATCTAACAGAATTAAGACTGAGGCTTTGCCCATGTCAGTGTTCAGGCGGATGTCATTTGTCACCTTGACAAGAGCAGTCTCAGTGCTGTTATGAGGTGTAAAACCTGACTGAAAAACATCAAATGAGTTGTTTATTAAGAGGAAATCTGTGAGCTGTTGGTAAACAACCTTTTCAAGGACTTTGCCCCAAAATGGCAGATTAGAGATGGGCCGGTAATGACTCAGTACTGCGGCATCAAGACTGCTCTTCTTTAGGAGAGGCTTTATGACCGCAGTTTTCAAAGACATTGGGAATGTTCCAGATTGAAGTGACATGTTAACTATGTGAGTGAGTGGTGCTAACAAACTGTTCAGCACATGACCCACGCCAGAAACAAGATCAACGCAACAAATACGAAGTCTAAACAAACAAAATACAATCAAACTGAAAAAAATCATAAAACATAATAGAATGTTGTTAAAAGCCAGTTTTAAATGATAATGTACCACTCACATTTTAAAATAACACAAAAGAAAACAAAAGTACTTTTCAGAACATGATTCAAACATGTTTTTACATTTAACTGATTATCGTCCATTATTACCGTATTTTCCTTTTTTCATAGTTTTAGCCGAGATGCGACTTTTTTACTTGTACTTGTACTACGGAGCGACTTATGTGATATTATTTGTTATTTTCACACTTACAACCGCATTTCATACTCCAGTGCGTCGTATATATGTTTTTTTTTCTTCTCTATTATGCATTTTTTGGCTGGTGCGACTTATACGGTACCTTCCATAATCACTCATTTCTGAACTTCACATTAAACATTTTTTTGTCTCTGTCTTTAATTTGCCTAAATTGACCCAGACGCTTGCATTCTGCATCCACGGCAACAGATGACGACTAGTTCCTGACACTAAATCATAATTTGTTTTGAATAGAAATACACAAAACACTTCAGCCCACATTAGAATGCATTTGTTGACACTGCAAAACAGCCACTTCATCTTGATACCAATGGAAATATTCTATCTACATTAGTGTATCTTATTATATCCTTGGACCATTGAAGAGGAAAACAGCTGTCTTACACAGGCGCCATGGCAACAGTTGTGCTAGAAAGCACTGAGGAGTGGGTGGGCGTTTGGAGGGCCATGTACGTGTGCAGTAAGGCGGTGCACTGTGGCTAAAAACAATAGCCAAATCAGATTGAGCTGGTCAAACGTGAGGCTAAATATGGCATTGCTATTCTTCATGGTATTACAATGGAAGACAGGGAATGCATTTGCACATTTATCCAGCGCTTTATCGTCTGTTATTGTTTATGTGGTGTTGTGGTTGTATATCTGTTATTTAGGGGCTCAATATTTATTCATTTATTTATTTGTTCATTATTTATTTAATGGGAAATATGTTGATATTTTTTGGTAGAATGATGAGAATTAAGTGAGTTATTATGTCAGTGACATAAAGTAGTTTCAATATGATCGTTTAGTGTGATATTTTCTGTAGCAAGTTATCACTTTTCAAAATGTGTTATCGCGGTCCATGGTTACATCTGCAATGGATTGTGGGAGTTAAGGGTTGGGATTAAAGCAAGTTTTGTGTTAGCTACATAAGCAAGTCATTTGGTTATGTTTCTCTTATGATATTCTATTCTATCTGGGTACATTTTTCTGGTGGAGGGTTGGCAATAAACCTAACTATCTCCATGGAGACAAGCAGGTGACGCTACCTGGCCAAGTTACAGACATTACCCACAGAATGCATGTTTTTCAAGGTATTTTATTATCTTCACAAAAGGAAAAAAAAAACGCACACTGTCTCACTCTTAACCTAATTTATTGCGTACAATAAGTGTGCAGAGCTCTCCCTGTAAAAGGTATTTTATTTTTAGCAACAACTACACTTCACAATTGTAACTGAATAAATGCAAAACATTTCATACTGTGGAAAATTCCAGGCAAAGTAATTGGTCGCGTTCTAGAATTTGATGATACTAATAATAATGTCAGATGGATGGCAGGGGTCTAACTCTATGGGGGATTTACTGTTTTTGAGATACATATCCAAAGTTATTATCCACAAATGTTGACCCTTTTCATTATTTGCCTGGTGATTGGCTCCACAATCTTGTCATATTATTGTCACGGCTTCAAGTCTGTTCAACATGACAACATTCACGTCTTTAGAGTTGACTAATGGAACCCCTTTCTAAAGCTATTGTGGGGAAAAATACTCTTTTGCTTATATCTTGATATAGAAGACATACATTTTTTTTTACAGTTTTTGTTTCATGTGGAGAGGTCCAGTAATTACACAGATATGAACCATAAACCAGGGCGACCAGTCTGCAATCTGACATTTAAACCGTAAGCTCTACCATAGGTTTCTGACTTGTTTCCAGCTCAAGTGGTCCGCATGACGTCAAAACATTCCGTCAGCCAATATTTAATACAGGTGGAAGGCAGTAAAAGTAAATATCTCTAAAATACAAGATTTTAAGTCATCTGGTTCGACATTTGTAAATTTTACCTTTGATATATTCCATGGCAATGCCCAATGCAAACAATAACGAAAAGTGGCTCTTGCCCGCCATCTGACACAACCTCTCTTCATGGCGATAAAGATGTCACATAGTGCACCTTTAACCTTGACATAGAAGTAAAACCAATAGATCTTAAAGTTCTATTTCAGATCAAACCTCCACCAAGACATTGCATTTATCTCGCATAACGTGTAAACAGTGCACAAACCTAAGTCGAGTCCAAATATTTCAGTTCAGTGTTAAATGCATCAAGTCAGTTGGCATTTTACTGATCTCTTTTGGCAAAATGTTCTGCAGTTCCACTTTTTCCTTATAAACATAACTGTGCATTTTGGATACAGGGTAAGCTAGGTTACATGAGGCGTACATGTTGATTGCTTACTATTATTACACTTACCTGTCAGATAGTCGTGGTTTAAACTGTGTAGTATGTTTATATGTTATTTCACAGTATTTTCCCCACTGCAATGAACGACATGGGTGGAAAGAGTGACCTCAGATGACATGGCTGGAGTCTGGTTCAAGGAGGTCCACAGTCGCCTGCATGAAAAACCACTGACCTCATAAATATGAAGATAAATGTAAATTCCACACAATGTCTATAAACATGCCCTATATAAATCCTCTCGCAAATCATTTTCGAATAACAGCAGAGGAAAATGTTATTTATTCAAGCCTGCTGTATAAGATTAGTGGTAATTCAATTATATTTCCATGAAAAAGGTAAAGGGGAAACTGTTGGTGAATGAATGTGACCAAAACAGCAACAGGAAGTGACCCAAATAAACAAAGAATGACTCGCGAAATGTGATAGGTGGTTTTATGTCTCCAGTCTATTAAAACTGATATTTAAACAAACAATGCAAGTGCCATTTTGAAAAAGAGTGGTTTATTGTCGCGCTCAGTACAAGTTAGACCTCCTGATCAAAACTGAAAGTGATTGCACAAAAACTGTCTTTTGAAGGAGGAAAAAAAATCAATTGTCGAGTGGCTTTATGCACTGGTGTTTCATTTTAAGTTCAATTACATTTTTTTTTGTGTGACGCCCAAAATCATTACAGCAGTTGCCTCGAGGGGCGACAGTGAAAACCAGATTAAGTTCAGTTGTTGTGATGGACAATAGGAAAAATGCTTGTATTGACGTTGTGTTGGTTTAAGTGTTCTACATCGCCAACTGTCCACCTCTTCTGTTCTTAAATAACACCATTATTCATGTTTTGAGGGCTGGTGTACTGGACACACTTTCAAAACACACAATACCTGTTTGAAAAGACACTTTCCATAAGTGACATTATTGAGGTTTATGGATTAAAAGATAGTCCTGCAAATATGGGCCTGAAATGGTAAAACTGCCAGATCGAAGAGGTTTTGCTGGTGTAATAACATGCAAACACATTCACAATTGAAGAATTTCGCCTTTGAGGTGTCCAACTTAATACTTGTTTTAACGATAGAACCTGCCTTTGAAATGTCCTATTAAATCGTTTGAAGTTCAGTGTGACTTTCTTTCCCCGAGAACAAAGCCTGAAGCCATGCAGGTGTTCTCCATTATGGAAATACTCTTTTGTTTTGACTGGTGTTGGATGCAGCCAATTGTGGAGTTTGCATGTTTAATAGGGCAAACTAGCGCACTAAATCTATGCTGTCTCTAAGCTTACAGCACAAAAGAAGCTTGAGTGAATTCGGCAAAGACCAACTATTAAATAAATAAATATATATGAAATTTCCCCATGTGGGACAATAAAGGAATATCTTATCTTATTGCTGCTTTTATGACTGCTTTGACGATTAGTTGTGAAAAAACCCAAACAAAAATGTAATTCTTGAAGTTGCATTTTGTAACTTTTGCCGTCTGCTTGTCTGGATAAAGATAGGTAAAGTAGTATTTTATTTAATTAAAGTGAAAAGTGAAAAGTTTTTGCTGTGAGTGGGTTCGTCTCTCCACAGATCTGACCTGTAACTTGGCCTGATGGCATCCGTGCTTGTCCCCATGGAGATGGATAGATTTATTGCCATATAATAGAACAATCCAGGTAACATTTCTATGAAGAAAGTTGCAAAACCTTCAAGAAAAGTCACATAATGCACTTTTCAGTTACTACTTTGATTATTGTTGAGTGTTGTGTGTGTGCGAATCTTGAAAACAAAATCAGTTTGGGATTTTTCCAATATTCTTTTACTAATGAAGCCATTTGCCAACTACGGAGGAGGTTGATTCATAGATTTCTGTTTCTACCAACGTTTTAGCAACAAATTGGGGAGTACGTGGACATTTCTAGAGCTGCTTCCACTTTCAACTGCATCATCGTAAACATGCAGCTTTACCATCTTTTGATATGGAAAGCCAACCTTTAAAATCAGCCCTGCACATGGGACGTCTCGGTAGCTGTAAAGGTTATCCAAATGCCTTTACACATCGGCACAACATGGCCACGTGAGCGCTGCGCCCATTAAACCACGCTCTAATGGACAAAGCATGGAGATAAAGACAATAAAATCAAATGGGTAACTTCGAAAACTACCCATAATCCTTTGCTCCTCCTCTGTCTCACCCGATAGCTCTTCTTTAGGGTTAACCGCGGACATTTAAGACAGCCGTGATTGAATCCAGACCGTTTCTGACGTCACAAGTGTTTGCAAGACAAGTCGATACTGATTGATTGAATTTTCAAAGCAAAGCGGGGTACGATTGTGATTCAAAGCACAGCTTATCAACCCTATTTATTTATATGTATTTTGCATAATAGATACATATTTCGCCGCATGGACTTACTTGATTTTCTTGCAAACATTCCCGAGTGGTTAGTTCATCCCCCGACACGGCTTTGTGCGGGCCCCTGCTGTAAATTCATTTATGGGAGTTTTACTATGCCACCCCCCCTTTCTCTCTCTCAACAGTTCTGACACTCAAGCTGGTGAAAGTGAGTTCAAAGGTCAACGGCTAAGGGAGGGGAGATGGAGCTGCCACAAGCTAATAAGCAAGTAAACACTGGCCCTAGTGGACAAACTAATTTACACATTAGAGATTACAGATAGAACTGGTTTTAAGTCTCCAAAATGTGTTATTATGATTTACATGGAGTATCTTGTTGAATATTTGCCATGTCATTGCTTTGTTTTGAGTTGTGCATAAGAAATAACAACACAATATTGATTACACACAACATTTCGATCTTTCCCCAGGTTTTTATTGTCTTGAAAACGTGAAAATCAGAACTCTTTGCAGCAGTCCACAGTCTACATATGTTTAGTATGTGGGATTTAACTGAGAACCACTGTGGAGCGGCTTTTTAACTTTTATTTTTGCAGCTTGTGCAATGACATTAAAGTTATTCAGATTCAGGCATTCTGACATGTATTGCTCACTTACCTAGTGCATGACTTGCATTCTAACTATTCACCGTGATGAGTAAATAATATAGGTACTTTTATCAACTATTTGAGCCCAGAGCGAGATTTGTCATCACGGTAAACCTAACAAATATTAGCATGCTAACGCCGCACTTCCTGTTATGTGGAGGGTAAAACACTCTATATACACTGTATTATAATTAGATGCAGAGAGCACACAATTGACCCATTTGTATCCAAACAGATGCTTTTACAATCTGTACAATGGCAAAACTGATTTAACATTATTACATGAAAACATTTGTGTATAACCCCTTTATTGACATTACAACGTTAGGTAAATTTATATGAAAATTCTGCTTTACTTTTGTTTCATTGTTTCCTAATTTGAGAAACAGATTAATAATAATCTTGCATCCAGTGTGGAGGTGAATTAGGTTTGCAGTGGATAGAACATTTCTTGCAAACTGGTTTCTGGAAGCTTGACATAGCGATTTTCTTCTTTTAAATAACCCTCAGTGGACTAATATCCTGGAACAGTTCTTGACCCACATGATCATGGAGACTGAGTATTTTTTCTTCTTCTTTTTCTTCTTTCTTCTATTTAAAAACATAACCTGGACTATATGACCTTACTCTACCTCTGTCCTCCCATATTCAACCCTATTTGCACTCTTCAATCCTGCGACATATTACGTTTCCAATGTTTATCAAACACATCTGAGGCAATGCAGGATTTTTCTGTGTCATTTACTGCAGCGTCTTAAAGCACTTTAAGAGAATACTTTCCACTCCGCAGTGATTTCAGCGCAGAGGCATCTGAGCTTTTGGATGGAGGCAGCACGCTGCACCTCTCTGGCTCCACAACGTAAACATCATGCAGCACCCACTGTAAGGATGTGAGTCTGCAGCACATGTGGAGCCAGTTAAAATATGTTTTTACACAGCTCATAGAAGGAGTGCCAATAGATAAACTGCTCGGATATAATAATTAGGTTATGAAAACATATTTGTGTTCAGTTTATCTAAGATGAAAGTACAACTACTACTTCTAATACAAATGACTATACTACAACTATATTTATAGATACAATTTTACTACTTTTTGTGTAACCTTTATCCACAAAGGTAAATTCCTGCTACTACTATGATCACTACAACTACTTAGTAGTATCTGCTATTAAAAAACTGTGGCTATTACAAATACATCTACCGATATTTATAATAGGGTAGTTTAGTCTTCATTCAACTGGGATCGTGTAGAAATTCATTAATCTTACAGACGAAAAAATGAAGTAGTAGAAGTATATGAAAATATGAAGTAGTAGAAGTATCTTAGCTCATTATTAATATTAGCTCAGTAAAATCCACAATCAAATGATTCAATTAGATAGTTCTATATTTTTAGTTCTATATTAGTTCTATGAAATATAATACATTATTACTATTATTCTAAGCAGAAATGAATGGTGGAATGTCACTGAATACAAAAATATTTTTTTTATCTGTAATTTTTACAGTGGAAACCTTTTTAATTATTATTATAATTTTTTTTTTTGTAGGTTTATAGTGACATCCTGTGTATTTAGTCCAAGCCCTAGATTTGAACAAACAAAATTGCTACTATGTTAACCAAAAATCTGCACAATGCTTTGTTAAAACCACATTTAATGCACATTTAATCAGTGTAAAAAACTACTACTACTACTACTACTACTACTACTACTACTACTACTTCAACTTAAACTACGGCATCAGATAATTATGGTTAAAAAGCACACAGTCATAAAGCTTAAGTGGCTTTGTTTCACCCTGTGTGTGTCTGCTGACGAGGCTGACTCAGTGGACCTATTGGAAACCATTTTAGGAGACAATGGTTGTCCTCGTAAAGCACAATCAACTCAGATACGACCTGAAGGATTTGTGTTTAGAGCGGACCATGCCTTTCCCTTCTCTGACCCTTAATCATTCCAAATAAAAGCATTTAAAGTACCGTATTTTCCGGACTATAAATTGCACCCTTTTTCATAGTTTTGGCCGGGGTGCGACTTATACTTATATTTATATACTTATACTCCGGAGCGACTTACATGTGATATTATTTGCCATTTTTACACTTATTTCATACTCCAGTGCAACTTATATATGTTTTTTTCTTCTCTATTATGCATTTTTTGGCCTTTACGACTAATACTCCGGTGTGACTTATAGTCCGGAAAATACGGTAATATAGGCTCAGTTTTTTTTTTTTTTTCATAACAGCAAAAATAGTCTGTATTCTTGATCAGAGATGGTAAATGCTGCTGTTTTAGCTGCAAAGGAAAGTGTAAAGAGGAGAAAGAAATAGCAGGCGTGCTCAAATGTTTTTTCCTCGGCAGGCCAAACTGATTACATCGCATGTCGAAGGCCAAACCTAATTAAGTTATTATCTGCAGAGAGATTTATGATTAAAATGTTTTTAATCAATGTGTTTTATAGGGGGATAAACTGGTTTAGTCTTCTTTGTAACTATTGACACTCTTTTAAATGTAATAAAGATAGACAAATCTCAGCACACCATATTATAGAGGGCCAAACTTAGCCAGCGAGTCCCACTTTGGCTCCCCTGGATAGGTATTTGCACTATAAGCACTACACACTTCCCTCAAGTGTGCATTTTCTGAAAGAGCATGAAGTGTGTGAGTGCACAGCGCAGGGGAGGAAAACGTGAGGATTAGGGCAGTCTACAGTTCAGATAACTTATGCAGTGAACGTGATAAGGTAAAACATCCAGCAGTATAAAAAAGATGTTCAATTCATCTCACAGCCACAGCCCAGTTCAGATAATTTTCTGAATTAGTCTTTCATGTTTTTAGAATGTTGTTACCTGGACAGTCTGCATATTATAAAAAAGTTTAACTAGTGAGGCTTTCTTAAACCGTTAAGTTGCTAAGGTACAAGCGCTGCGCTGTTTGAAACATTACAGTGAAGTGCATTGTGGGAAATATTCTTGTCTGAAGTTCACATCGCATTGCAGAGAATAGTGTGCTGTGAAGTGCAGACCAAAACATTCTAAATAGTTGGGACAGTGCGCTCTTCAGCTCCTCGACATGAACGTGCATCAGAAGTGCAGATGTGCGAGTACTGGAACAGGGCCAAAGTATTATGTTAAAATAAATAGTTTAGGAATGAAAAAAGCAACGTAGTCTACTCATTTTCAACCGAAGAGCATAGTAAAAGCGTAAAAGTACTCGACACTCAACTGAACGTTCAACCACAGAGCCTTTACTTCAAAGCATTCTACTATTACCACTACTTGGCTGCTTTGACCACATGTGCTATGTTTTATGCAGATTTACCCGACTGTTCAAAACCTTCGGTAGGTGTTTTCATAATACCGCCAGTTTTTTTTATAATGCTGAAAAATGAAGAGTCAAAAAGTCGTTGATCACAAAAAAAACATGTTTTCCCCGCCATGGTTGACACTTCATTCCTTTTGCGTATGACCTCATTGCGTCACACATTTTTGCCTCTGCTCTAACTTTATTGTTTACGTAAAGGCTGTCCCCCCCTCCCAGGTCATGTGACGTGTACGGGGATACTGGGTGTTACTCTTGCACATAATAAACTACTATTGCTCCTTTGGGGCTTATACAAACAACATACCTGCCAATAAAAACTGCTTACAATATAGTTTACCTTTCTTTTGTATCATATTTGGCTCAATTCTATCAATGTCTTTGTCTGGGTCTCATGTCCTGGTTTATTTGTGTTTTTTTTTAATACTATGTAACGTTATACAGGCTAAGTCTTAAAGCCCAGACCACGTTGTTTACTATCTGATGAGCAGCTAGCCAAACAAAGAGAATTCTCTGCCATAACTGGTTTTGTGCTGGTCGAAACTTTTATCTGGATTATAAAGCACGTACATTCTTCAGATGGTTACTGCGCTGAATCAGATAAGTTGCAAACGTGCTAGATACTGTGAGTAAATAGAACTGTACAGTAGAGCTACATAGAAGTAAAATACTCAAAGGTTTGTTTTTTGTTTCCGGTATTAATCTTTGTCAGATGCTTCAAGTGGTACTACTACTACTACAACTAGTGTTTCTTCTGCTCCGACTACTGTTAGTACTTGTTATATGCTTTAATTTCGACTGCCATTGCTGCATCTACTGATATATCCAAAACCATTAGCCTATAACAAATTGTAAACTGGAACAGAGGTAATAGTGATGGAGAAATTTGGACTAACGACAGAATATCACAAAATGAAGAAAGTCATGGTGTGTTTGGCAAATGAAAACAACTCTGATACTACACAGTGATATCAGAACCTGGTTCAGAGACATTTACAATTGTATTCAGCATTATTTGTGTGTAATCAGGAGATTATGAAACACATTTAGCATTTGTGATGGAAGCCATATCCAGATTTTTGAGTTTTGATGGAAGCCATATCCAGATTTGTAGGTTTTACTGGACAAATACCTTCAGCCAGTCATTGTAGCTAAAGATTTATTACATCTATCTCTATATTATACTTTTTGCAAAACTCAAATGTAATTTTGAGGCTAGAAAACATTACATTTTTTGCATTTTTTGCATTTAAAAAGCACACAGAAGTCAAAATAGTTGATTATTTGGGTTACAAAGACTTACAATCATTAATGTCTAGATCAGTTATTCATTAAACAATACATTATGGATTATTTCATTTTGCTACCATTTTGGAAAAGACAGAGCATTTTAAAGGATCTACAGAGCTCGAAGATTATTGGCAAGATATGCAAAATGTCCAAAGAAATGCATTAGCAAAAACAATATGAAGAACTAAACAAAAGAGCCATGAAACCACCGCTAAGTTTAGTATTTCACATCTATAAATCTCCATTGGTTTAACTACTCAGATACTACAACTATCCCCCACTTCCCCACAAGTACGTCTTTGCATTTACCCATTTGTTTATTCAGAAAAAAAAATCTGAACTATATTGCAAATGAATTAAAACTTGACAAAATGTATTGCAAAAGTGGCCTCTTTAAATTGTTTAGTTAATTTTTACGACTTTGATGCAAGCCCAACCTTCCTGCACAAATTACCCATTGATTTTCTTTTTTCATTTCCACACTTGCACAACAACACTTTCCTGAGTGGACAGAACATTGTGCCTTGAAGTGGAATGCACATAAATGAAAATCACAGCTGAAGAAATCTCGCCAATTTTCGTTTTTGTCGATGGGCATCTGGAAACTCCTCAACAATATTTATTTGCTTTTATAATAAGTCCCAAAGAGAATTATAAACCTAAAATCCAGGAAAACTTGGATACCGCTTGTAGAATGGAAGCGAATGCGGCTGTTTTGTTTTTGGTTTCACAAGAAGTGAAATATATCAAGAAGATTCATGTTTTACTGTGAAATTCATGTGCAATCCATGTGCCGTTGTGACACATGTTCATGTGCAATTTTGCATTACTGTCGTGATCACATGCAATGGTATTTATGTATTTATTTATTTGTCTATGGGAGTTTTTTATTTATAGGAGATCTTCTACTGAAAGTGTTTTTCAGACTTCCTATAAGTGATCTGTTCTTCTGTATCTACCTCTGTATCTACCTGCGTTGCACCAATGAAATTTCCCCATGTGGGACAATAAAGGAATATCTTATCTTATCTTATCTTATGTTTTCCCCAATGCCAATTATTTTACTTTTTTAAATTTGGATTCCTTGATTTTGGCCTGTTAACTTTAATACTTGTTGAACTGCTTTTCCTGTCAAGTTATTGGAGATCTTGTTTCATCACCCTAATATCTTGTTTTCTTTCTCTTAAATATTTTAAAGCTACTGTACTTGTTTTGTGTCTTTAAATTGTAACTATGACTTATGTCTTGTTCACAAATGGCTTAGGAATGGATAGAAGTTACATTGATTAATTGATTATTCAGGCCACATTATAATGGTAAGAACAAGAAAATATATATACCTAAGTGTGACTAAGCTGAATCAAGCAATTTCGATTCTATCTATATTCCAAAAATCCAAATAGCTTATTTGTGTCACATTAACATTACTTTATCTTTCAGAAAATGTTGACTTCATGAAGCTGGCCACAAACCACAAGATCTGTCAGACAATGAAAATGAAAGCAATTTGAGTATTTGCTGTTGTTTGGACATGGTGTCAATAATCATGAATATATGTTCAGTGTCCAGATTTTACTAGTACAAAACAAATAGTTACTCTGGACCTTATTATTTGGAAGTAGGATACATATTTTGAATCAGACCAGATCAGAGTTACCTCTCTTTGTCACTTTAAGTCAGTGTATAGTGTAATTGATCCTTCTATCTGCTGAACATTACACATTGTCCTTTCCAAAGACAATGTGTTTGCCATTAATATCAAATAACGTGTTGAGCCCCTGACGTGCGAACCTCCCAGAATGTCTGAAGCAGTGCCAGGAAGTACTCTTTCTTACGGTATAGATGAAGAAAAACAAAATATTACAGTAACACAGACAGTTGCGAGGCAGTGCAATAACACGAGCCGTATAACCTGTCCACATGGGGTTGTATAAAGTAACATTTTATCATGCGGACCTCCGTTTGGGGGTCAGTGACATGAACACACTGCAGCTGCCACGCTGACTGCAGAGAGAACGTCTTTCCACAGTAAAAGAACAACACAGCCTACTTTGACCCTTATTTTGAAGATCTTACGGGACAGTGTTCGTCTTCCTGCTGCTGGCTTGCCACTTTCCCCCGCTCCTCTCCCTCAGCGCTGCGTCCGTTGCGAGCAGTTAGTGAGTGTCTGGCTCGGTGCGCGCGGCATGGATCACTCTTTACGCATTACGCACTGCACTGTTCTTGCAGGCACCGTGGACTTTTTGACGCGCGCTTTTGTCACTCTCAAACCATCACTAATTCTTACATCTTTATTTTAAATCGAACTCGAACATACTCTCTTAATACTCGCTATTTATTTGGCGCAACAGGCGAGAACGTGTTGCGCGAGGAGCAGCAGCAGCGGCCAAACGCACACGTTTTGATCGACTTATTTGGAGATTTTTGTCATCATTATTTTTTTTTTGTAATGCTATATGAGGATAATTAATTCGCCACAATGGGAGACTCCGTGTTCCTTGACAGGCAGAATTCTTATCTGGTAAGTCCTGACCATAACACATACTATTTACTCCTATAGTTCTCTTGGCAAATCTTGTCCGTTTAAACCCCAATTCTACACGTCCTTACTTCCATTCTGAAACCAAAAAAAAAAAGCGCACAAAACTTCCTGTGACAATAACAGATGCTATACAACGCGGTGTGTGAGCATGCTTCAAAACCCCCCACGCGTTTCCTCAGTGAAAGTTTGCACAGAACTTGCAGGTGTTAACGTTTTTTTTTTTAAAACTTGTACACACACCACAGCGCAAGGTGGTAATAATAGCCAAGCAGATGCGGGCAAAACAAGAAGATGCGGGCCAAAGCCATTAAAGCTATAGTGGTGAGAATTTTGGATCTGACTGGTACACAAGCTCATATTCAGCTGTCTTGCATTTTTCATTTTTACGCACAAGTTTAAAGAACAACAGGTTGGATTGAGTGTGGAGTCAATTCAGCCCCTCCTTTCTTTCCATCCCTCAGTTCGTGATCACGTCTGGAGTCAAAACTACGTCTCCTCTTTTCTTTTTTTTTTGTGTCTTTTGGGGCCAAAGCGCGTGCGGTTCCGAGCGTCGATTGGAAAAAAACAATAGCGTTTTCTTTGGCCGCTCCGGCGGTCGAGCTGCGGTCCGGGCCGGAGCGACTGGAGCGCGAGTCTGTGGTGTGGAAGAGCAATTCAAGAAAAGCCACAATTATAATGTTTATCAGCGGCTCAGTGTCCTCTTAAGGCAGATTATTAGAGACCACTCACATGTGATGTATTGTTTGCCGTTTTAGACATTGACTGATGCGCAGAAACCTGATTATTTGTGTCTTAGGTTATTTCTTTAGCACACAATCAAACCACAAGCCTGCTATTGTGTCTGTCAATGTCTGGTGGTAGGGCATCTGGTTTATGTTGAAATTAAATCATATGTCAAAATGTAGATGCGATGTCATTTTTAAGAGATCCAAAGTGTGAATATCAAGTATATTATAATTTGTAGTAAAAAAAAGAAAGAAAGAAAATGGTGCAAAAGGAGTAAAAATCAAAATGAAAAAAGTTCTGTTGTATACTTTCAATTAATTGTGCACGGTGATATTTCTGCACTTTTGTGATTCATTTTGCGTAAATGTTACATTTGTCTGTCTAATACATGTTTTAACACATTTCTGTTGGATTGACATTGGTCGTTATCAGGATACTCTAGTCTTAAACCGCCTCTAGTGGAAATTGCTGCACAGTATGTGAACTTTGGATGGAAATTGACAAAAATATGTTGGCATAGTTACCGAAAAATAAAAAGGAAATGGTGTCTCGTTTCAAAATTTCTGCTTAATCAGTTTGTATCAGCAGATTTGAGTTCCATGTTCCAGTGGAAAACTCCAAAACCTCTGCTTCAGGCCAAAGAGCAGCAGGTAGTGAGAGATAACTTATGCCCCGTCCAATTGTCAGGATTATTAATGGTTGTGAACTTTTAGCCGGATGCCTCCATGCTCTCCCCATTTATTTTGGAGTCAAAACTACGCGCCAGAATGCAGTTAAAATATGACAACAAAGGCTCTTCCAAAGACAAGTGCAAATTTGGATGATGTTAATAGGTATTATGGCGCATCAAAACAATTGGAGTCAGCAGATGGATGATCGCAGAGGATTGGAGTTTAGACAGGCTGTAAAAATGGCATCAGGAGGATTTAAAAGAAAAATGCTTGATTTATCACTTAGGAATTCATTTTTATAAATAGCAAAGTGTTGGTTGAGGTGGTTTCACATGTATTTAGGGAAATTAAGTGATTAGGTCAACCAAAGAAAGATTAAGGCTGTAATCCTTTAATCGTTCAGTCTATTAATCGGTCGATGATGTCTCTGTTGGCCAACATTTTTATGAGCTGATTAATTGTTTTTCTTAGATTAAAACTTGTTTTTATGGGACAACAGCAAAATCTAACTTATATATATCCAACATATAAATATACTGTTTTACTTGTACTTTTTTGCATGAACTCCTGCACAGTTGTGGTCTTTTGAGTGCAGTTTGTGTCAGATACATAGAGATTCATACTTTTGATAGCTTTGGCCACACCCCTTTTACTCACTCAAGAATTTCTTTTCATCAGCTGAAAATGCAAATGCAAAAAATGTCCAAAAAGGAACAAATCATGGCTAATATTACGTTTATAGTGTAATTACGGTTAAAGATTGGAATTGAATTAGAGTTTGCACATAGTTTTTGAAGGCACTTCTACCTACATATAAGGACGTATAAGACAATCAAATTTAGTGATGAAGAAATGAAAAGTAGAAACAGTAATAATAGCTTTGCAATGTATTTTACTGTGTATGTCTCCACAGTAATAGAAGTAGTTTAGATCTTACTGATGAAGTCTTTTATGGTTGCTAAGTAGGCACAGCATCAGTAGGGCTTGCAGTGGCGGAAATCGCAGTAATAGCAGCAGTAGCAGTGGTATTTGAAGTAACACTGGCCAAAGTATTATTGACAGCAGTAAAAATGAAACCATTGGTCACTGCAGTACAAGCAGTAACAGTAGCAAGAAGTAGCAGAATGTAGCATATTCAGTGAAACAATATTTTCAATTTAAAACTATTTCAGTCTATCCGAGAGACTGACCCCGTCCTTATCACTGCATGAACAGTAGAAAACACTCGGTCAGAGAAAAAGCCTGCTGCCTGTAAGTTGGATGATAATGACCACGTGAACCCACAAGGAAGTTTTACAATACACCAGTTTCATGTGAATGAGCTGCTCCTGGACCAAAGCCAGCTGGCATAGGGATATCAGCATTGTCTTTGAGTAAATTGTACACTTTTTTGATGGATAATAGACGCAGTCAGCCAAGTTTGTTAATAAAAATGATAAGCTGCAGAACTTTTGTAAAATGTAGATTTAAGTTCACCTTTTTGGGAAACAAAATCAATTCTCTCCCCACAGATCAGCAGTTTAATGTATCTTTTCTGCTTGTCTCTATGGAGAACTTAAACTTAACTTTTTGCAGAGCCTTTTCTCATGTTTGGGTTTGAACTGAATTTAATCATACTTTCAGATGCAGATCAGGGTATTTAAAACTCTGTAGGAGATTCTCTGTTTTTTTGCAATAAACATCCAAATGTATGATCCCTAAATGTTGTAACCTTATTAATATTTGACTCACATTTTTAGGGTTGAATAATGGAACCACTTTTTGAAGTTATTGTGAAAAAATAATTTTCTTTTTGCTCTTTATGCTCTTTATGCTGACAGAGAACTTGTTGAACTTTGTGCCAGTTTTTGTATTATGGGGATTTATGCACCGGAACATGCCCTGAGCACCAGATCAATAGAGGCCAAGATCTACCACACCAGACAAGACCCAAGGTGTAGGCTGTGCAAAGGGGGCCCTGAGACAATCCCGCACACAACTGCAGGGTGCAAGATGCTGGCAGGGACAGCATACATGGAGCGCCATAACCAGGCATAGTGTACAGAAACATCTGTGCAGAGTACGGGCTGGAGACCCCAAGGACAAAGTGGGAAACACCTCCAAAGGTGGTGGAGAATGACCGAGCCATGGTCCTCTGGGACTTCCAGATACAGACAGACCGAATGGTAATGGCGAACCAACCGGACATAGTGGTGGATGACAAGGGGCAGAGGAGTCGTGGTGGTGGACATTGCAGTGCCATGGGATGGTAACATCTAGAAAAAGGGACATGAGAAACTAGAGAAGGGTGAGGAAGAGTTTAAACATTTTATATATATATATATATATATATATATATATATATATATATATATAATGTGTTCACACTGGACAAATGTTTCAGAGTGAAGACATTTCACCACCTCAGAAGCTTTTTGTTGTTAATGTTTGCCTCAGTAGACCCTCCTCTTGTCTCTCTTGTGGATTTATTTAATTCACAAACACAGAATTCTTCATCTGTTTCCTCTTCTTGGAACTTGTAGTCCTTGAGTAAATAGGTTCACACAGGTAGCCTTCTACTGGTCCGGTCACACTAGCTGTGTTTGTTTCCCTGTACAAATAGTACGAGCAAAGTGACAACATATCCTTCACTCTTATATATAACACTTGTACAACTCTTTTGGCTTGACCTAGCTGCAATTTGGGGTTTTCTAAAAGGTGTGACACAAGGGTGCGTTATGGGGCCACTTAAACTGTTCGTAAACAAGGTCATTTAGTGGACTGAGGGTTGACTTAAAGGTGCGTTTCAGTTCACGTTTTGGTATATATATAGGTCATTATTCTGTAAGTAGACTATGTACAATGGGGATGGCACAACCAAAATGTGTTATTGCAGCATCAATTAAATACATTTTGGTGGTTTAGGTCAAGTTTTAGTTGTAAATCACATTTAAAATACAGTAGCCACTGCCCAAAGTGCTGTTCAAATGTAGAAAAACAGAATATTTGAATCAACATAAAGGTCCCTCACATACATGGCTCCCTTATCCCTCATGGGCCCAATCAATTTGTAAAACAAGATTGCAATTTTGTGGAATTGCTGTGTTCACATTTGCGTTTGCATTCAATGACTATTTTTAGACATCATCTAATTGGAACTTTGTAAAATATTTTGTGAATGCCTCAAATTAAATGGAATGCCAGTCTGAACAGCAAATGCAACAAACAGTCGTGCTTTGTTGGCGAGAGGGCGTAGGCGTTAAGCACTCCATGTGGCTCCTTAGTCATCAGCATACTGAGTTTATTTACATTGATCACAAGTTTTTTTTAAAAGTAGATATGAGTGCATGAAACCAGCAAAGCACTTTAAATATATGTATAAAAGCGGTGCCGAAAATGTTGAGGAAAGGCATCATTAGTCAGTCTTTTGTGTTTGTTTAAGGGTTTTGGGTCAGTGTGAGTTTGGCTTCTTATCATGCTGGGACCCTCCACATATGTTGCAGTGCATCTGAAAATACTCTAGCACTGGTTTTGCCACAAACCCGCTTCTGAAAGTAGGGCAAGCAGGATCATTAACATATCACATTGCACACATATATCATTGAACTTTAGTATTACTACTGTTTGATGGGGACAATAAATCTCATAGAAGGAAGATGATCTAACAATAGCACCAATAGTATTTAGATATATCATGCTGCCTTTTTACATTTAATTATTTGATGGTAAATTGTATAAACTTACAATTACATTTTAAATAGTAGTGGTAGACGTTTCATTGAAGTTAAAGAAGAGTGTGTTTGTACCAACATCTTATATCTTATACGATTCAAAAGGGTGTGGAAAAGAAAGTGCTGCAAGCTGAACAGATTAATTGGCTACATCTGATGCAAATTGACTTGATAAAAATTCCAGATTGTTTGTACTGGATGTGTTTAACAGTGCACAAACATATCCCCATTTGTACTTCAAAGTCAAAAACAGTTTCACAATCAAGCCCACCCACGTGCCTTTTTATGGAGTTTAGCAGGAGACTGTGAAAAACTTCATGCACAAGAGACGCAAGAGCAATATTGGAAAGGTTTGATTTATGTGTGGCAAACAAGCTGTTATTAAGTCAAACGTTTTCTGTGAAGATTATGGGTTTGGTCATCGGGGTCAAGGAAGGGCCAAGCACATTGTGGCTGTACTGGAGAGTTGGGTTACATAATCATTTGGGAATTCTTCAGAACCACCAAAATACAACATGACAAAGAAAGATGTTTAGTGTTTCAATAATGAGTGATTGAATAACAATTGAATAAGTACAGAGCACTGGGTGGAGACATGGGGTAGGTGAAAACAGACATTTTCCACACACACACATTAGCTCATGCCTCGAATTCTGAACAAAAGATTAATCAAAGGCTCATGAATCAATCAAAGTACTGTATTTGAGTAAGTTAATGAAGGGAACCCTATATATATATATATATATATATATATATATATATATATATATAATACATTCCACCTATGCACTCAAGTATGTCATAATCCGCTCTGCTCAAATATCAGGCCTGCACATTTATTTAGGATTTTCACACAGCCACACATGGTTGGACTTTTTTCACCCTTGGCAGAACTATATAATTGGAACAGATTGTGCAGAATCTTGCTTAACAATTTCAATCGGGGCAGCTGTTGCTCTCAGCATGATCCTTTAGCGCTGTCGCCGTGCCAGCATCCAAATAACGCTGTTCAATTGTAAGAGAAATCTTCACGCGTCCAAAAACATGATGCAGTAATGAAGTTAGCGCACCTACAGTAACTTGTTTACGCATTTTAGAGAAAGGTCAAAGAGTCAGGGAGGCAGATTGTCATAGAAACAGCATTATGCGTGAAGTCATCTGTTTCAGTGTGTGGTTTTAAAGGGAAGAAGAAGAGAAAACATGCAAAATGAGGGCTTTTGTGTTGTTATCAATGGTTGTTTATAACATGTTCTTTGTTTTAGTAAATTGTAAGTGAATAAAAGCAATTCAAATGAAACTATTAATGAAAGTGCATATGAAAGCTTAGACTTTACATTTCACGAAAATGTAATGAAACATGATTATATTTAAGAATTTACTAAACATGTTCCCTATTATATCCCAGAGTTTGACAATTTAGGTGGCAATTCTACAATTGTTACCTAGCAACGATACTGTAAACAAGTATCTAAGCTCATTTAATTTACACAATAGTAATCAGTTGAAACAAAATATTGCCTGAAAACATATATATGTTTTTATTAATGTCAGAACAAATGTGTCAGTTGCGTTTAAATGATCCCTTCAACTTTAATGTTTCTATTTTTCTTCTCAAACTGGAAATTGACTGATGTAAAACTATGATAAATATTTACCAAAGGCTCTAGCATTCATATGCTCTTCAACCTGTGATTCTAAGGAAATATCTATAAAATGTAGAGCAAGGGGTGAGGAATGTTGACAACAATAATATCCTGATATGTTTTATTATCTGTCCTATGAGTTATATAAAATGAATGCATGCATAAAGTTAGCCGAGCCAGACTTCATGCATACAGCTGTCCAAATCAGATTATAAAGAGATAACATGCAAGTACATAGCAGTTCATGTGGGTGTAAAAACTCTTCCTAAAGGGAAAAGGAGCCAGTTAGCCGTAAATACAAGACATCCTGGTTTCTAAAGCCACTAAAGATGAGCTGATTGCCTCCAAGGTTCACCTGAATGGGAAGCTTTGGTGTGGCAAAACGGCCTGCAATCCAACGAAGGTTAAGCAAATACACACTTGAGAAGAAGAGGTCATTGCTTTATATAGACTAAAGTGTACACTGTAAAAACAAATGGATTGCAGTAGAATATAGTTTTGACAACAACAGAAATAGCAAAATAATACTGTTTGGATTAATATCGAATATTTTTGTGAATAAAATACACACAAATATGATATATGTAATTTATGAAGTAATTTAGATATCTTTTTTTGTAATTCAGCTTTTCAGCAGTACATACTTTGACATTTCAACAGTTTC